>NC_081389.1:26674719-26912769 GCF_030684315.1 Stegostoma tigrinum | reverse complement strand
ATTTTGGGAGCACAAAAGCTGGCGTTTCAGGCCTCGACCCTTCATCAGAGAGGGGGATGGAGACAGGGTTCTGAGATAAATAGCGAGAGAGGGGGAGGCGGACAAACATGGACAGACGTTAAGTTAGGTGGAGAGTATAGGTGTAGTGGTAGGGAGGGGATAGGTCAGTCTGGGGAGGATGGTCAGGTCAAGGAGGCGGGATGAGGTTAGTCGGTCGGAAATGGAGGTTTGGCTTGAGTTGGGAGTGGGGGGATAGGTGAGAGGAAGAACGGGTTAGGGAGGAGGGGACGAGCTTGGTCAGTTTTGGGATGCAGTGGCATGGAGGGGATGAGCTGGGCTGGTTTTGGGATGCGGTGGGGGAAGGGGAGATTTTGAAGCTGGTGAAGTCCACATTGATACCATTGGGCTGCAGGGTTCCCAAGCGGAATATGAGTTGCTGTTCCTATAACCTTCGGCTGTACAACCTTCATTGTGGCACTGCAGGAGGCCCATGATGGACATGTTGTCTAAGGAATGCGAGGGGGGAGTTAAAATGGTTCGCGACTGGGAGATGCAGCTGTTTATTGCGAACCGAGCAGAGGTGTTCTGCAAAGCGATCTCCAAGCCTCCGCTTGGTTTCCCCAATGTAGAGGAAGCCACACCGGGTACAGTGGATGCAGTATACTACGTTGGCAGATGTGCAGGTGAACCTCTGCTTGATGTGGAATGTCATCTTGGGGCCTGGGATGGGGGTGTGGGAGGAGGTGTGGGGGCAAGTGTAGCACTTCTTGCGGTTGCAGGGGAAGGTGCCAGATGTGGTGGGGTTGGAGGGGAGTGTGGAGCGAACAAGTCTCTCTGGGACTGCCCCTGCCCCACACTCAGCACCTTCCCATGCAACCACAGGAAGTGCTAGACTTGCCCCCACACCACCTCCCTCACCCCATCCCAGGCCCCAAGATGACTTTCCACATCAACCAGATGTTCACCTGCCAATGTGGTATACTGCATCCATTGTACCCGTTGTGGCTTCCTCTACATTGGGGAAACCAAGCGGAGGCTTGGGGACTGCTTTGCAGAACACCCCCACTTGCTTTGCAAATAAACAACTGCACCTCCCAGTCACAAACCATTTTAACTCCACCTCCCATTCCTTAGATGACATGTCCATCATGGGCCTCCTGCAGTGCCACAATGATGCCACCCGAAGGTTGCAGGAACAGGAACTCCTATTCTGCTTGGGAACCCTGCAGCCCAATGGTATCAATGTGGACTTCACCAGCTTCAAAATTTACCCTCCCCCAGCACCCCCCACCCCCCACGACTGCATCCCAAAACTGGCCCAGCTCGTCCCTGCCTCCCTAACTTGTTCTTCCCCTCCCCCATTCCCTCCTCCTACCTCAAGCCGCACCTCCATTTCCCACCTCCTAACCTCATCCCGCCTCCTTGACCTGTCCATCCTCCCTGGACTGACCTATTCCCCTCCCTCCCACCTCTCCTCTCCTCTCCACTCCACACAGCCAACAAACCAACCTTCATGTTGGCACCTTGCCTCGAACACCATGGGCCCTTAGCTACCTAGCCCCCACCTATGTGGCCCCTTGTCAAAGGCCTTCTTGAAGTCCAGGTAGATCCATTGGCTCTCCTTGGTCAAACTCCACCTATATTCTCCTCTATCCATCTTTGGTGCGCCTCCACCCCTCTCCCTATTTATTTCAGAACCCTCTCCCCATCCCCCCTCTCTTAACGGGTCTAGGCCTGAAACGTCAGCTTTTGTGCTCCTAAGATGCTGCGTTCTCCAGCTCCACACTTGCGATAGGATTCTCCAGCATCTGCAGTTCCCATTATCTCTGACCAGCATCAGGGAAGCTGATTGGATTGAGTGCAATTTTTCTTACAAAGGAGCTAATTTACCTTGGAGAGAAGACGTTCAATTTTAGTTTGTGAAACTACTTTTGCGTTCTGACCTTGGAGGACAGTGCAAAGGCAGGAAATCATAGGGAAGTGTGGAGCTGAAGAACACAGCAGGCCAGGCAGCATCAGAGCTGCAGAAAAGTTGACATTTTGGGTCGGCACCCTCCTTCAGAAATCATTTGGGGAATGTAGGTTCAGTTTGATATGCACAAAAACTGAGGAAGAAATTAAGGGACAAGAGCAAATTCAACTTGAAGGCTAAAGTATGGTAGCTATTACAGAGACCTAGTTTCAAGGTGCAGTTTAGAAATTAAATAATGTATTCTTACTGGAGGTCTGCATGCATCTCCCAACAGTAAAATCCTTCCTACCTCCACTCTTGGCTGCTTTATTACCCATTATAATTTTATCCCTGAAGTTTTTTCCTGGTTTAGCTCGTAAGTATATTGTTGAGAACAAAGACAAGTTAGCAAAGGCTGCCCGGTTTTTAATGGGAGGGGTGCTTGACTTTCCCTATTATGAGGGGCATATCAGAAAAAGAAGATTGTGGGCCCCAAGCTCGTCTGCAACTGTGTGTGTGTGTGTGTCCAAGTTAGCATAGTTTCATCAAGGCGAAGTCACGCCTGACAAATCTGCTAGAATTCTTTGAAGAAATAATAAGCGGGTTTGACCAAGGAGAGCCAATGGATCTACCTGGACTTCAAGAAGGCCTTTGACAAGGTGCCACATAGGTGGCGGCTAGGTAGCTAAGGGCCCATGGTGTTCGAGGCAAGGTGCCAACATGAAGATTGGTTTGTTGACTGTGTGGCAGAAGGCAGGCAGTGGGGATAAAAGGCTTTTTCTCATGACTGTAGCCGGTGACAAGTAGTGTTCCACAAGTGTCAGCGTTGGGACAAGTTCTCACTTTATATCTCTAAATTTGGACAATGCTCCCTTCAATTGAATTGGAAAAAGACTAAATGTAAGGTAGGCAAATCTTGTCATGGGTAAAATGACAGATCATTGGTGTTGCTCAAAGCTGATTTGAAATAGTTCTGTTTGACAAAAGCAGCAGTGGTTAATCACTTGAAGAGATGTAAGCCAATATAAAAACAAAAAACATACAAAAAATCTTGGCGACTGGAAAAGCAGCAAAAATGCAAAGGCTAACAATGTTAACATGCTAAAAACTGTACTAAAAGAAACTACTGTATAGTGCAAAATCCACACACTTTATAACTAGAAGAGTTGAATAAGAGAAGCGTCAGGTAAAATGTGGGTACCTTAAATTTGTAACTTTTGATCATTAGTGAGAAATTTTGTATTTCCACTAGGGATGAGGTCAACATACCAATTTGTCCCTGAATGTTTACAGCTTGTAAGTAATGGTGGTTTTGAAGCATCTCTAAATCACTGTTTAACTAAAAAGTTGCCTGTTGAGTGAAACCAAATGATTTTATCTTTGTACAAGAAATCCAAAGAATTGTCGTTCTGGAAATTAAACAAAAACAAATTGGGGGGGTGGGGAAACAAGGTGTAGAGCTGGATGAACACAGGCCAAGCAGCAACAGAGGAGCAGGAAAGGTGATGTTTTGGGCCTAGATCCTCCTCCAGAAATGGAGGGGAAGGGGATTCTGAAATAAATGGCAGGGGGCAGGTGAGAGAAGGCAGATGGATAAAGGATAGGATAGGTGGAGACAGACAGGTCAAAGTGGTGGGGGTGGAGCCAGTAAAGGTGAGGAGTTAGGGAGAGAACAGGTCAAGGAGGCAGGATGAGGCTAGTTGGTCGGAGATGGAGGTGGGGCTTGAGGTGGAAGGAGGGGACAAGTTAGGGAGGCGAGGACAAGCTGGGCTGGTTTTGAGATGCGGTTGGGGGAAGGAAATTTGAAGCTTGTGAAATCCTAGAAAAACTCTGGTTTGCCATATCTGTGGAGAGAAAGCAGGGCTGTGACCCAAGACGTTAACTCTGCTTTCTCTCCACAGATTCTGCCAGACCTGAATTTTAGAATTATTTTTATATTTATTATTATTTTTTATTTGTTTAACTGGATGAATATGTTCCATTGTTGAGTATATTTGAGACTTAACTTCTCTCAGTCAAAAAAAGTTTGGGGTTTGGGGAAATGGCAGCAAAGTGGAGTAAAGGTAGAAGCAGCCATGATCATATTGAATAGCAGAGCAGGCTCAAATTGCCAAATGTCCTATTTCTATTTATTTTCTTTTATTTTTGTGTGCCTTCTCAAGTGCTTCATTCAGCGGAGCAGAGGATGAGCTGAACAATGACTGGAGATCGCCTGAACCTGAGCTAATACAAAAACTAATTGCTCAGATTGAATACTACCTTTCTGATGAGAACCTGGAGAAAGATGCATTTCTTCTGAAACATGTGAGAAGAAACAAAATGGGATATGTCAGTGTTAAACTACTGACATCTTTCAAAAAGGTATGTTTCTATATTGGAGGATAGTTGAGGTAAAGTAGAAAAAAGATTTTCTTGAGATCAAAGTAGTGGTTTCTTTTGGTGATAAATACTGAATGGCAGAGCTTAGACTAAAGTGGAATCTGTGTGCAGCACAAATGTAATCAGTTGAATTAAACTTTCAAGATTTCAGCTTTCAGCTCAAGATGAGTAGTGTTGCATGCATGTCTTATCAGCTCCACTGCATGGGCCAGGGAGGAGGGTGGAGAAATCCCTTCAGCCCATTGAGTCAGTACTGGTCAAAAAATTCACCAAACTATTCTAATCCCTCATGTAGAATTAAGCTTTTGAATTGTATTGAAATCTTCAAATTTTAGTTTCTAGTCTAAATTGTGCGATACTTAAATTAATTCTGCCTAAAATGATGGGGTGCTGGTGAGTGTGTTGATAAAACGCTTTCACAAATTTCTGCAAAGTAATGCGAAATGGTGGTCAGTGGTAATGTTAATGGGCAAGTAATTCAGACTAATGCGTTAAAAACATTAGTTCAGACATCACCGCAGGTTGGTACGACTGAATTCAGTTAATCTGGAAAATAAATTAAGTCTTAAATGTAATTAATTCTAAGACTGTTTGTTTGAATTGCATTCACCCCACAATTGCCATCAGTTTTCCACCCAGATGCGCTTATTCTCCACAGTTAAAAGTTGTAACTTTCAACAGTAGTATTCTAAAACACAAACTATGAACTACACATATGCAACACTGAAAATCTATATCCATAAACATTTTACATGAAGTTTTGGAGGGAGAACAGGATCTCTCTAAAATGCTTCTACTGAATTTCTCCACTTTTTTTCCCCGTTTATCTTGTTCATCCTTGTCTCTAAACTCTTCCAGTTAAAAGTGGAAACATTTCAGATTCTAATGTGAATAATTAACTAGTTTGTAATTGTTTTATAAATTCAATGTAAATATCGTAGGATGAGTATTGCTGGCTATAAGCCAGCATTCATTACTCATCCCTGATTCCTCAACGTGGTAAGGTGCCACCTTGAATTGCTACAGTCCATATGGTGTAAGTACATCCACAAAACTGTCTGAGGGAAATCCAGGATGTTGACTCTGACTGAAGGAATATATAGTTGCAAGTCAGGATGCTGTGTGGCTTCAAGGGGAACTTAGAGGCAGCGGTGCTGCCACACACTTGCTGTATCCTTTGAGGTCATAGGGGTTGTGGCGGTACGCATTGTACATAGTAAGCAGCTACAGCTTTTAGGCTGGACCTTTAACTGGGAATATTTTGGTTACACCTCTGACAGTTCAAAGCTCTGATTTTGCAGTTGATTCTTCAGTCCTGATGGCATTTACATAACAATACAAATTGACCCTTCACGTGCATGTCAAATTGCCTGTTGAATGTTCCGACGGAGTTGGATTCTACGGCTCTTTCTGCTAGTGCACACCAGATTATCTAAACCCTTAAGTAATTTTTCATTCTTCCCTAATCCTCAGGTTATCATTCCACTTGTCACAAAACCACTCAATTCCTATTTGCTCATTCATAACCCCTTAATCTATGCCTCCATTAGGTATCCAAATGTTTCCTGCTCTGAATATCAGCTTCCCCAGTGCCTTTGGCCTTCACAGTCATCCTAAATTCTGTCTGGAACTGTACCTAATATTTGCTTCTGAGTCAGTAAATTTTGAGTCTGAGTTTGGGTCTGAGCACTTAAAATAATGGGTGTAAAGAGGTTGATACATTCAGGTTGTGAAAAGTACAATATAAATAGATTATTCTTGCAAAATCCAACAACTGACTGTATTAATGAGTTAGACAGATTTTCCAGATTTGACAATGATGTAAAACACCATCATATGCTCAGCAGTTGAAAGCGTAACATTACAAACATGTTAATACAATAATTTCATTTCAGTTCAACACAATGTAGAGAAATAGGAGGCAATTCACATTGTACATTCAAAGGGGTTGTTTCTACATGGAGCCAGAAACAGTGGGGATCTTGTAATAACATTAAAATGTCAAGGTCAAGAACAAGAACAAATATTTGAAAAGAATAATGCAGCACTGGACTTTGTTGCTAGGAATAGAATAAAGAGGTAGAATTTAACTTGGCATACAGAACCCCAAGACCACAACCGTAGTTCTGAGTATTTTTTATTCTCTCATGGAACCGGGATCTCACTGGCTGACCAGTGTTTATTGTCTGCCCTAAGTTGTCCTTGAAGGTGGTGTGAGCTACCTCCTTAAACTGCAGTCCACTTGGATCACGTCACTGGAAAGAGGGCCTCTGAGTGAGTGGTGTGTAAGTGACCAAATTACCTGGGGTCCAAGGGTTAAAGTAAAAATTATACTAAATCAAAATACTATGGGTGCTGGAGATCTGAAATCTCAATAGAAAATGCTGGATAAATTTGGTAAATCTGGCAGTATCTGCAGAGAGAAACAGGATGAATGTTTCAAATATGGTATAGCTCTTCAGACCTTTCTGATGCTTTCAAATTCTTAACTGTCTTTCAACAGGTGCTGTCAGCATTTTGTTGTTGTTACTTTAAAGTACAATTTCTGCTAGAAATTACAAAATGAAGGTGTAGTTGAGAAACAGATGGGAAAGCTGCTTTCACTGCTCAGGAGGTCTAGGATGAGGGTGTAGTCTCAAAATATTGAGCCCTTCATGAGTGAAATTAGACAAAACTTTACCATGAGTGGTGAATGTTTGGAGCCCTCTTCTCCAAACTGCAGTTTAATGATAGGTCAACTTTTATTTTAAATCAGGTGGAGATTTGCATTCATGTTTTAAAGATGGAAACACTGTCCCCGTTCAGACATGATCCTAACCCTCGCAAATGATTTGAGAATATGCAACTATCTCTCACTATTTTGATTACATTTCCACGTTTATCCCAACACCCTTGCCAACCAAGTGCATCACTTCACACTGACAAGACAATACCTATTCACACCTTTCTATTTACGACCCCACCATAAAATGTCTACATGACATTCAATTCAGCTTGTGAATAACTGTATTCAAACAGATGTTTTAGGAATGTAGAACTTTATTTCTTAATTGACAATTATTTCAAACCTGTCCAATTAAAATTAAACCACAATTTTGAAACTGGTATCTCTATCCTTACAAAGCTGCAATTCTTGATGCAGTGGAGTCAGTAATTGTTACAGTAAATTTTAGACTTGCCACATTTCACTAAACTTTCACCTCTTCCAGGTGAAGCATCTCACTCGTGATTGGCAAACCACTGCCTTTGCTTTGAAGCATTCAGAGCTACTAGAACTGAATGAAGAAGGAAGAAAGGTGAGAAGAAAGACTGCTGTTCCAGTGTTTCCTAGTGAAAACCTTCCCAGTCGGATGCTGTTGATATATGATTTACACGTGTGTCCGGAATTGCAATTCTTAAACCAAAATCACAAATCTGAAAATGGAGGATTACAAGAGAAGGTAATAGAGTACATGTTAAAAGTATTTGGCTTGTTTGGTACAATTTCTTCTGTTCGAGTTCTAAAACCTGGAAAGGAACTTCCTGCAGATGTGAAGAGATTAAGTAATCGGTATTCCCAGTTGGGTGTGAAAGAGTGTGTAATTATAGAGTTTGAAGATCTTGAATCTGCAATCAAAGCACATGAGACGCTTGGAAAAACTGACGAGGGCATGAAAGTGGTGCTGATAGGGATGAAGCCGCCAAAGAAGAAAGGTGTCAAAGAGAAGACCAAAGAACCTGAAGATGTTTATAAGAATGTGTCAAAAAGCAAATCTGCCAATAGGCGAGTTGAGGAGCTGCAGTATATGGGTGAAGATTCCTCTACATACAGCTCATCTGAAGCTGAAAGCAACCCTGCATCACCCATGCTGAGCCGTAAGCTTAAACCCAATAACCAGCTGAGCCCTAACTTGTATCAAAATCACCTGAGCCCTAATACTTCACCTCGATCTAGTCCATGGAATAGTCCACGTTCAAGTCCTTCAATACATCGTAAAAACACCATTCCCTGTAAATCTACAGTTGCTGGAGACGCAAAACTCAGTGTTACAACTTCTGAAATTGGAAGTAAGTGGACTGACTATTCATCTGACAGTAGCAATACACCATCAGGCAGTCCATGGGTACAGAGAAGAAAGCAAGCACATGCATTATCACATGAGAACAGCCCTGTAGACAGCCTTACGCTTTCCCCAAAAACACACCATGCAGGTGGACTGCCACGAGGAGTAATGCGTTTGCCTCGAGGGCCAGATGGTACAAAAGGATTCCAAACTCATGCTGAAAGGAATAAGCCCCTTGTAATCTGATGTGCTGTTTTGTTTCTGTTCCATAAGATACATCTTCCTCTCCTTTTTTTAAGAATAACTGAGATATGTATGTTATTATTGGAAAAGTTATATGTATGAAATATATATGAAATGGGATCCCAGTGAAGCAGTTTCCTAAGTGTTTAAGTTAAGTTTTGTAACTTCTGCAGTGGGGGTAAACTGCAATGATGTTATTTTCCAGTTATTTGAGAAAGTAATCTACATTTTTTTTTTAAGAACTTAGGCAGCTGCCACTTTCAGAACAAAAGCTTAAGTTGAGATGAAACACTAGGAGGAAGTATTATACCCTGTGACTTACAGCACAAATTAAGAGCCACCAATAAGTTGCTTAACCTGACATGAGAAAGTAAGCTGATTGTTGCAAAATCTGAGCTGTACTTGGAATTAATAAGTATGGAAAAGTATGCATAGCAGTCACATTTGGACAAATCAAGTTGTGTATTACTGTTAAAAATAAAAGTAGATTAAGCAGTTTATTTTATGCCTGCTTAATTTGTTATGAAATTTTTCTTTTCCCCTCATCCCCTTAGCAGTACTCCAATCTTGTCTGAATTCCATGGCATTGTTTCTCCCTACTTTAAGCCAAGGGTTTTGACCTGAATTTAGAGTGGCAGCAGCTACTATTTACTTATGCTTGTTAACATTATCAAAAACTAAAGTTTGCACTGAAATAAAAGGTGCTTATGCAAGTATGGTAAATCAGGAATCAACATTAAAGCTTTAGCAGACTCTACACTAATATCTATCTTGTGTTGATAGTGCAGTGAAAGGCCTAACTTGCATTCAGTCCCAATCTTCACTTTAATAACCAGGGAACAAGAGTTGAGGAGATAATGGGAACTGCAGATGCTGGAGAATCCAAGATAATAGTGTGAAGCTGGATGAACACAGCAGGCCAAGCAGCATCTCAGGAGCACAAAAGCTGACGTTTCTGGCCTGGACCCTTCATCAGAGCTCTTCATCTCTCTGAAGAAGGGTCTAGGCCTGAAACGTCAGCTTTTGTGCTCCTGAGATGCTGCTTGGCCTGCTGTGTTCATCCACTTCACACTTTATTAACAAGAGTTGAGGCTTGACCTACTTACCCCCTCGAAGTAATTATTGGAAAAACTTGTTGTTTAAGAATTTCCAATTAAGAGCAAGAAATCCAATTGGGGAAAAATGTCAAAGGCACAATTGCTGAAAACTATGAGTATGTGCCATGATTAGTGCATCTGTGGTTTGAATTGACTCGAGCACCTTACCTACAAGTTAGTAACCACAATACTGACTCAATGGTTATCAGAATTGCATCGTCTAAAGCATTCAATAAATGACTCCCAAAGGATAGTGATTTTTAAAAAAGCTGTAATTTGTAGGTGTGTAGAACTTGTGCTTTTTTTAAAAGGGGCAAGCTGTATGCAGCCTTGAGGATGGGGGGGGTGATTCTGAACAAAAATTAAATGCACCTTCTTAATATTCAGATATTTCTAGTTTAGTGGTGTGAAGCCCTTGTAAAGGATGTCTATTTAGTAAAAAGTTAAATATCCATCTGATTAACATCACACAATACTGCTGACCAGAGAAAAAGGGAAGTTGTACTAAGCCTGCAGCCTATGTAACTGTACACTGAATTGCAACTGAAGCAGACAATCAACCCTAATCCTCCAGATACTCCAAATGATGCTGTCATGTCACAATCTCAAAATGCCCAATATTCCCAGTTTGCTAGGCTAACAAGCCCATATCGTTAGTCTAGCATGTTTAACCGTTCTTTCTCTTCTCCTTTTCCCATTTCCCCCCCTTAAAACCAATCTTATACATTAACATTTCACTCAAAAGTTTAGTATTTTATTAGCATTTTTCACCATTATTTATAATTTAGATTATGCCATATTTTGTCAAATTCCACTTTGACACACTTGTTACTTTTAATAAGTCTTCAGGAAACCAGTCAATCCACGCCCTAATAAATTACCTGCAGCCCTCCACAGGAGGGACTCAATCAAAACTAGCATGAATCTAGGGATTAATCAGAAAAAGCAACAAACTGCAGCAGGATCTCAAGGATTTTTTCATTGATCATTTCAACAATCATTATAGTCTGCAAAACCTAAAAGCAAGAGGTCTTATTCTTGTTGAATTGTTTCCAAATCCTCACCTTGGCAAAGAAAGGCAAAAATGATACAGTACAAATACTTGACACAACAGCTACTCCATAATTCAACATGGTGCTGTCACTTATTGCATTCAGGGCCATCACAGGATGAAGCTCCTTGTGTAGATCAAATGTACAGAGAGCCATCTGCAGGCCCAACGTACCCAATCCCAATCAGCAGTACATCGATCAAGGTCCATATTCCAAGCCCTCCGAAGCTGAAGAGTTTGCCAAGACCTTCTTTCCATTGGCCTAAATAGAAGCGGTCAGCTCCGAACCCTCCCAATGTGATGCTGAAATCAAATTAGAACTGTCATTAAGCAAGCAGGAAATGTTAGTCCATGAGCAAAGTGATCCTGGCTTTTTTTTCTAGTTCTCAGTGCACAGTCAAGAAAACTCATTAATTCATCCAAAGGAAAATCAGTGAAAGCAGTTTTACTGAAGATTTTCACTTGAGCTCAAGGACACAGGTCCAAGAGTAAGCCATTTAGCTTCACCATTCAATACGATCATGGCTGATTGAACACTTTTATCCATTCCCCCAACAACCCTGTACGCCATTGGTAATCAGAAATCTATCAATGTCTACCTTAAACATACTGGAATATTGAGCTTCCACAGCCTTGTACAGGATTCCAAAGGTTCCCAATCCCTCTGAGTAAAGAAACTCTCATCTCAGATCCCCTAATTTTTAAGTTGTGCCCCCTAATTGAAGACTCCTCAACATGCATTATCCTGTATATCCCTTTAAAGATCTAAGTCCAATGAATTTGCCTGTCATTTCAAAACTCTTGAGAATATGGGCCCAGTTTGCACAATCCCACCGAAGAAAGTGCAAGTGGCCTGTGTTCTGGTGTTAACATTACTGGACTCCTCTTTTTTGCAAACAGCTGGAGTTCCTGCTGTTAAATCACTGTCTGCTAACATTCAGAACAAACACAAAAGGACATGGGTGAGCAAAGTCACATTCATTCAGCAGTTTAATACTTCCCAAAACTTGCTGTCTTGGTCCAACTAATTTGCAGGGACAGACCATACCTCTCAAAAGGATCAGATTGGTCTGTCAATTCTCAAAGTTTTACACTTCAATAAAAACAAAATCTAACCGTCATATGATCGAGCTATCAAACCACAAGGAACATAACTGTAGCAAAGGCAAATGATGGCTTGTCCAACATACAGAATTTTAGAATACTGCAAAATACAAAGGAACTCAGCGTCAACATAAATTTTAACTAAAACGCTGTTCCATAAAACTATCTTTACCACCTACCAGTACCCTAAATTCTGCAAAATGAACCAAGTTGTGCTGCCAGAGAACATCTGTGGATAGAAAATTTTAAAGTTTATTCTTTCATGTCAGTGAACTTTTACAGAACAATTCTTGTCCCTCCACAAATGCTCCTGTATATTTCCAGTATTTTTTGCTTTCCATGCATAGAAACATAACTGTATGATAGATTTAAAATGTTTTAAACAAATTTAAAAAGGAAAAAGTCTGACAATGTTACCATTCGTGATCTGCAACAAACCAAGCAGGACTGAAAACCAAAGATAATGGGAACTGCAGATGCTGGAGAATCCAAGATAACAAAGTGTGAAGCTGGATGAAAACAGCAGGCCAAGCAGCATCTCAGGAGCACAAAAGCTGACGTTTCGGGCCTAGGCCTTTCATCAGAGAGGGGGATGGGGAGAGAGTTCTGAAATAAATAGGGCAAGAGGGGGAGGCGGACCAAAGATGGATAGAGGAGAAGATAGTTGGAGAGGAGAGTGGGGAGGTAGGGAGGGAATAGGTCAGTCCGGGGAAGACGGACAGGAAAAGGAGGCAGGATGAGGTTAGTAGGTAGGAAATGGAGGTGCGGCTTGAGGCAGGAGGGGATAGGTGAGAGGAAGATCAGGTTAGGCAGGCGGGGACGAGCTGGGCTGGTTTTGGGATGAAGTGGAAGGAGATGACGAGCTGGACTGGTTTTGGGCTGCAGTGGGGGAAGGGGAGATTTTGAAGCCTGTGAAGTCCACATTGACACCATTGGGCTACAGGGTTCCCAAGTGGAATATGAGTTGCTGTTCCTGCAACCTTCGGGTGGCATTGTATGGCACTGCAGGAGTCCCAGGATGGACATGTCATCTAAGGAATGGGAGAGGAGGAGTTAAAACGGTTTGCGACTGGGAGGTGCAGTTGTTTATTGCGAAGCGAGCAGAGGTGTTCTGCAAAGCGGTCCCCAAACCTCCGCTTGGTTTCCCCAATGTAGGGGAAGCCACTACGGGTACAGTGGATGCAGTATACCATCCTGTCCGTCATCCCCGGACTGACCTATCCCCTCCCTACCTCCCCACCTATACTCTCCTCTCCACCTATCTTCTCCTCTATCCATCTTCGGTCCGCCTCCCCGCCCTCTCTATTTATTTCAGAACCCTCTCCCCATGCCCCTCTCTGACGAAGGGTCTAGGCCCGGAATATCAGCTTTTGTGCTCCTAAGATGCTGCTTGGCCTGCTGTGTTCATCCAGCTTCACACTTGGTTATCTAGGACTGAAAACCAAATCTTGTGTGCAATTTTCAGCCTAAAACAAACCTGATCAACTATGAAAGTGCCATCCAGAAAACAGCAGCAATCAAAAGAGTCAAGTGAGAGGCAATGATATTTGAATTTATGAGAAGTGTACCGTGGGAAGACAGGACAATTTAAATAAGATGGAGCTTATCTTCCATAGAATTCAAATACTTCTTCTGGACCACTGACTGTAAGGGCCTTATGTGGAGAATTAGTGGTGAAAACAAAAGAAAGATGAACAGCTTTCTGAGCAGCTTCAAAATCTTTGGTTTAAACAAAGAATGTAAAATATAATTGGCTGCTGTGCTTTTAAAAGAGAGATCATAGGAAGGTGTGCCTGTCAGTTTAATAACAATGGCCAATCACTTCAGGCAATTATTTTGCCAGTTGGTTTCACTATTGAGCATTCTAGTGACATGTTATTAACAGATTTATTTGCTGGGAGTAAAGCAATCTTTTTATTCTAACCATAGTTTTCTTTTCCCCTTTCTCAACCTTCAAATCTGTGGTCATTCACTGAAATATTTTTTCTTTGTTAAATTTTATGTCTGTAACTGTAGGGGGCAAGTGAACTAACTCCATTTAACCCAACAATCTTTTGAGACATCAATTTGTTGCTTTGTAATAGAGGAGAAGATAGGTGGAGAGGGGACAGACAAGTTAAAAGAGGCAGTAGGAGAGAGATCCCCTGAGGTTTGTCCGGAGGGAGGAGGGTAACTTCTTCAGGTTAGGGATTCCCTAGGAGAGGCTTCGCAGTGAGGATAAAATTGTATCAGAGATAACAGGAACTGCAGATGCTGGAGAATCTGAGATAACAAAGTGTAGAGCTGAATGAACACAGCAGGCCAAACAGCATCTTAGGAGCTAGCGAGTTTTGAGAAGATTTGTAGCTCAGGTTGAGGTTCTGGATGTGAGTTTGCTCGCTGAGCTGGAAGGTTCATTTTCAGACGTTTCGTCACCATTCTAGGTAACATCATCAGTGAGCCTCCGACGAAGCGCTGGTGTTATGTCCCGCTTTCTGTTTATCTGGTTAGGTTTCCTTGGGTTGGTGATGTCATTTTCTGTTCTTTTTCTCAGAGGATGGTAGATTGGCTCCAAATCAATGTGTTTGTTGATGGAGTTCCCGTTGGAATGCCATGCTTCTAGGAATTCTCGTGTGTGTCTCTGTTTGGCTTGTCCTAGGATGGATGTGTTGTCCCAATCAAAGTGGTGTCCTTCCTTATCTGTATGTGAGGATACGAGTGATAGTGGGTCATGTCGTTTTGTGGCTAGTTGATGTTCATGTATCCTGGTGGCTAGCTTCCTGCCAGGTTGTCCAATGTAGTGTGTGTCACAGTTCTTGCAAGGTATTTTGTAGATGACGTTCGTTTTATTTGTTGTCTGTATAGGGTCTTTTAAGTTCATTAGCTGCTGTTTTAGTGTGTTGGTGGTTTTGTGGGCTATCCTGATGCCAAGGGGTCCGAGTAGTCTGGCAGTCATTTCGGAAATGTCTTTGATGTCGGGGAGAGTGGTTATGGTTTCTGAGCCCGTTTTGTCTGTTTGGGTTTGTTGCTGAGGAATCGGCGGACTGTGTTCATAGGGTACCCATTCTTTTTGAATGCGCTGTATAGGTGATTTTCCTCTGCTCTGCGTAGTTCCTCTGTGCTTCAGTTTGTGGTGGCTCATTGGAATAATGTTCTATGCAGCTTCGTTTGTGGGTGTTGGGATGGTTGCTCCTGTAGTTCAGTATTTGGTCCGTATGTGTTGTTTTTCTGTAGACGCTGGTTTGAAGTTCCCCATTGGCTGTTCGCTCTACTGTGACATCTAGGAATGGCAGTTTGCTGTTGTTTTGCTCCTCTTTTGTGAAAGTTAAGCCAAAGGTGTCCTTTGTCATCACTAAACAAAACAAACTAGAGGAAACCTTCAAGACCATCAATAATACCCTCACTGGCATAACATTCAAACTTCAAACCAGCGTCTACAGGAAGATAACACATACGGACCAAATACTGAACTACAGAAGCAACCATCCCAACACCCACAAACGAAGTTGCATTAGAACATTATTCCAACGAGCCACCACACACTGCAGCACAGAGGAACTCCGCAGAGCAGAGGAAAATCACCTGTACAGTGTATTCAAAAAGAATGGGTACCCTATGAACACAGTCCGCCAATTCCTCAGCAATAAACCCAAACAAACAGACAAAACGGGCTCAGAACCCAAACCACTCTCCCCTACATCAAAGACATTTCCGAAATGACTGCCAGACTACTCGGACCTCTTGGCATCAGGATAGCCCACAAAACCACCAACACACTAAAACAGCAGCTAATGAACTTAAAAGACCCTATACAGACAACAAATAAAACAAACGTCATCTACAAAATACCTTGCAAGAACTGTGACAAACACTACATTGGACAAACTGGCAGGAAGCTAGCCACCAGGATACATGAACATCAACTAGCCACAAAATGACATGACCCACTATCACTTGTATCCTCACATACAGATGAGGAAGGACACCACTTTGATTGGGACAACACATCCATCCTAGGACAAGCCAAACAGAGACACGCATGAGAATTCCTGGAAGCATGGCATTCCAACCGGAACGCCATCAACAAACACATTGGCTCCAAGTCAATCTACCATCCCCTTGAGAAAAAGAACAGGAAATGACATCACCAACCCAAGGAGACCTAACCAAATAAATAGAAAGCAGGACATAACATTAGCGCTTCGTCGGAGGCTCACTGATGATGTTACCTAGAATGGTGACGAAATGTCTGAAAACGAACCTTCCAGCTCAGCGAGCAAACTCACATCCAGAGCATCTTAGGAGCACAAAAGCTGACCCTTCATCAGAAACCTTTCTTCATAGTTAGAATCCCCCATACCAGGCACACCTGGATGAATACATCCTGGTAAACCTTTTCTGCACCCTGTCCAAAGCGTGCATATCCTTCTGGTAGAGTGGTGACCTGAACTGTACGCAATATTCCGAGTGTCGCCTACTAAAGTTCCATGAAGCTGCAGCATTATTTGTCTATCCTTATACTCAGTGCCCCCTTCAATAAAGGTAAGCGTGCCATAAGCCTTTTTTACTACCTTATCTACCTGTGTTGCCACCTTCCATAATCTAAGGACCTGCAATCCAGATCCCTCTGCACATCAATACTCCTATGGGTTCTACCATTCACTAGACAATTTCCACCTGTACCTGATGTACCAAAATGCATCACTTCACATTTGACTGGATTAAACTCCATCTGCCATTTTTCTGCCCGTGCTGCCAACTGAACTATATCCTGC
Organism: Stegostoma tigrinum; assembly: GCF_030684315.1. Taxonomy (NCBI): domain Eukaryota; kingdom Metazoa; phylum Chordata; class Chondrichthyes; order Orectolobiformes; family Stegostomatidae; genus Stegostoma; species Stegostoma tigrinum. Next base: position 26,896,147 of record NC_081389.1, on the reverse strand, counting down.
TGTATCCTCTGACAATCCTCCTCACTATCCATAACTACTCCAATCTTTGCATTGACCACAAACTTACTAGTTAGGCCAGCTACTGTTTCCTCCAAATCATTTACATGGATCATAAATAAATGTCCCTGCACTGAGCCCTGCGGAACACAACTAGCCACAGCTCTCTGTTCCAAAATGCATCCTACCACCACTACCCTCTGTCTCCTGTGACTAAGCCAGTTCTGTATCCATCTTGCCAGCCTAACCCTGATAACAAGTGACCTAATCTTTTGTACCAGTCTGCCAGCCAAAATCCTACCTGGCCTCTACAACACAAGCTTCTACTTTGTGCAATAACCTTTCAATGAGGTACCTTATCAAATCTAAGTACAGAACAGCAACAAGTTTACACTTAGCCACAGTGTATGATCTTTCTTCAAAGAGCTCCAATAAATTGGTTAAAATGTGATTTTACTTTCTCAAAACTATACTGACTTTTCCTAGTTACCATGAATTATTGCAAGTGCCCAGCTATAACCTCCCTCATGATCAATACTAATGACTTCCCTACCAAGCCGCTCTTTCTTAAATTAGTATCCAGGCTCACTTTAGCCAGCTCAGCTTTCATGCCCACATAGTTGCTCTTTTCTAAGTTTCAAAACACTAGTCTTCAACACACTCTTTTCTCCCCGATTACTTTACTTGAGATCATTAATTAAGCTTGTCACTATACACAACATCAAGTCTAATCTAACCTATTCTCTGGTTGGTTCCATAAAGTGTTCTGCTCTAAGAAAACTTCAAAAACATTCTATAAATTCCTCATCTAGGCTACTATTGTCCATCCCCTCCAGTTACTACTATATTCCTTTTCATTTTACCCTCTGCATGACCTTCTGTACCACAATGCCACAGTCAGTTAACTCATTGAGTCATAGTTACACAGCATGTAACAGACCCTTTGGTCCAACTTTTCCATGCTGACCAGATACCCTAACCTCATCCAGTCCCCTCTGACCCACACTCATGTACCCATCTAGATGCCTTTTAAAATGTTATAATTGTATCTGCCTCCTCCACTTCCTCTGGCAGCTCATTCAAAACATGTACCATCCTCTGCATGAAAATGTTACCCCTCAGGTTCCTTTCAAATCTTACCCCTCTCACCTGAAAACAATGGACTCCAGTTTTGGACTCCCCTACCCTGGGAAATAACTACTCTGAAGCTCTCACACATCCAAGCAAGATGAAAGAACCTTAAAGCTATTGACCAACTGCAAAGGCTCGAGGTCTGCCCTCTGGCAGCCACATTTTCCAATTCTCAACCACTGATCAAATCAGAACCTATCCTCAAGGGAGCAACTGCCTCCTGGTACAAATCATCCAGGTAACTATTCCCACACTGACAGTTAGTGACAACACCTCACCCTGCAGCTCAATGACTCATGAGCCATGCCATGAGCCAAAGCTTCAATTGCAAATGTTTAATGCACACATTTGCTCTGGATCACACAGACATCCAGAAGCTCTCACAGTCAGTAGCCATGACACCTGCCATCCTAATGCATTTCAATTAATTACCTAAATATTTTGTTCCACTATTTAAATTTCCTTTTTTATGTACTTTATTAACCTTACCAATCATATCCATCATAAAGAGATGGTTTGTTCCCCTGAACGGGAAGAACAGCCAATATCCAGAGTATTGCAAAGTTGGAAAATAAAAAACACAAGCAAAACAGAATCTCCTTCCCCTCTATTCAAAGCTATACTTACTGTTAAGTCACACTTGAGATACATGGCTTTATATATTTCTGAAAAAGAATTAGTTGACCCAAGTAACAGAAGAAAACAGTTTCAACTGGTTTCCTTAAATAACTTCAACTGCTCTTAAAGTAGAGACTTTGTAAAACACTACATAAGTATTGGAAATTTAGAACTGAACCAGCATTTCAGTTAAATATTAAATATAAACAAAAAAGGTTTATGTAAATGGAAATTTAGAGGCCCTTACTCACTAACTGTCAGCATCCAAGCATCAATATTTCAACATTTTTCATGAAGACATGCTCCGGAACTTGCCCAGCTGTAGCAAAGCTGTTCCCGTAATTCTACAACACTGGCATTATCTGACAATGTAGAACATTACCCACCCATGTCCTGTCACAAAAACCAGGATAAATGCAATCTGAACAATTAAGACCCCAGTCTACCCTCCATCATCAGCAAAATAATGGAAGGGGTCATCAACAATCTAAGATAGTCGTGGTTGTTGGTGGTTAATCATCTCAGTCTCAAGAGATCTTTGCAGGAATGCCTCAAGGTAGGGTCCCAGATCCAAACATCTTCAGCTGCTTCATTAATGAGCTTCCCCCATGATAAAGGTCAGAAGTAGGGATATTCGCTCACAACTGCACAATGCTCAGACACTCGGGTCCCGGATCAGAAAAACAATAAATTCAGCAAATATGACTATTGTGGCAAGAGAAGAGTTAGAGGCTGGAAGTTTTGTTACAAGTATTTCATTTTCTGATTCCCCAAAACCTGTCCACCAACTACCAGGCATAAAATTGGGAGTTGCCTGGATGACGGCAGCTTCAACAACACTGAGAAGCTCAAAGCAAACGGTGCACTGCAACAAATCATCAAAACTCCTTTAAACAGCATCTTCCACCACCAGAATGGCAGCAAATTCATAGGAACATCACTAACTGCAAGCTTCCCTCTAAGCATTTCATTGTAAATTGGAACTACAGTCACTGTTTTTATACCGTCACTCAGTCAATATCCTGGAACTCCCTTAACAGGATTGTGGGCGTACCTACACTCTGTGGACTGCAGTAGTTGAAAAAGACAATTATAATTAAGAAATTGGGGATGGGCAATAAATGCTGGCCTAAGCCAGTGAAGCCCACATCCCATGAAAGAATAAATAACATGTTTCAGATATTTGAACGATTTGACAGTTTAATTAAAAAGAAACTCTCTGGTGGGAAAGCCTAGAACAAGGAAGGAAAACATCATAAGAGAACAGCAATTCAACAATCATGCCTGGAAGATTTCTTCACACACATGGCTATGTAAGACTACAACTCTGCCTAAAAACCTGTTAAGGTCAATTGAAAATGTAACAAAATTAAATTCATAGACTTTTGATCAGCAAGTATCCAATGGGTCATAGAACTGAGGTCAGTAGACGGAGTTAGGAATTAGATCAACAATAATTCGAATCAATGTTAGACCAGATTAGATTTAGATTAGATTAGATTAGATTCCCTACAGTGTGGAAACAGGCCCTTCAGCCCAACAAGTCCACACCGCCCCTTGAAGATTTGGAAGCTACCCTTATGAATTCACTTCAGAACTTCTGAATCCTTTCTGGATCCTGCAGGCTAGGTGGATCGGCCATGCTCAATTGCCCGTAGTGTTCAGGGGTGTGTGGGTTATGGGGGATGGGTCTGGGTGGGATGGTCCAAGGGGCAATGTGGACTTGTTGGGCTGAAGGGCATATTTCCACACTGTAGGGAATCTAATCTAATCTAATCTTGAAAAATCCTATGGGAAGACTGGAACTGATGAAATGCAATAAATGATAGGAATGGAATGATTTCTATTACAGAAATCTGCACCAATCCCAGAAATAACCACTATATGGTTAGCACAAGACTCAGGGAATATTTAAAATAAATCAATCAATCTGTTCACCAAGCAATGGTACACCTCCAGGGCAGGTAGGACTTGAACACAAATCTTCTGGTTCAGAAGTTGGGATATTACTACTGCACCACAACACTCAGGAAATATACCAAACTCAACAACCAGAACGAATGGCTCCACCTGGAAATAAGCCTTAATACCCATTATTTGTCCCCTGTAACCACTATGGATGGAAAATGAGGTGAAAGAACAGAGCAGATTGGATCATATTGATGGATAAATAATTCTTAGTGGAAATGAAACTGTCTATAAGCTGTAGGTAAGTACAGGGCATTATCATTCAATTAAAGGCATGTGTTTTTGACGTACTATTGTGGATGACGGGCATCACTCAACTGCCTGCCAGCATTCAACAAGACGCAAAAACTTCAGAACAAGTCTTCAGACAGGAGCCTCAGCCAAAACAAAAAACACATATCAGTACATGTTCTCACCTCAGAGCTAATGCAGTTGACCACTTGTAACCCCCTGTCCAATTGCAATACATCTTCTTTTGAAACGTACGATTTCCTGAGGGATAATGTAGAAAATCATTTAAATCTGAGAATTAGAGTTTACGCATCAATTTCTCTCAATTTATCAGTATGGTTGAGGGATCATTCACAAAGGTGTGCTTAAAACTTGAAACAAAGTTAAACAAAAATATATTACAGAGTAACAATCACACAAATGTACTGGCACCATCCACTTGTACAAAGCCTGTACATGACAGCTATCAGTTGTTCTAGTAAATGTGTGTGTATCACAGATAACTAAACCGACAAATCAGAAATTACTGGAAAGACTCAGCGGGTCTGGCAACGCCTGTGGAGTGAAAGCAGAGTTAATGGGGTCCCACGATCATTCTTCAGAACTGACTGTAGTTAGGAAAAGTTAGTATGTATGCTTCAGAAGGGGTTGGGGGAAAAGAATAAGTAACAGGTTAAGATAGAAAAAATCTTGGACAGACAAAGGAATGGGTGAAGGTCAGCCTGGGAGAATGATTAGCTGCTAATGGGGACTGTTAGTGGCTGCCAATGAGTTATTTGTGGTAGCAGTCTATGCGGTGTCAGGGCCTGGTGTAAGTTAAGGTGCTCAGGCCCTAAAATTATTGAAACTGACATTGAGTCCAAAACGTTGCAGAGTTCCCAAGCAGAGAGTGAAGAGGTGATCTTCCAGCTTGCACTGCACTTTGCTGCAGTACTACAGCAAGCTTTTTATCCAGTCCCTTTCCATTTATATCTGCTTTACATCAGTTTCAGAATTTCCAGATGCAGGCTCCAGCCACTTCCTCTTCACCATGTATGTGTAGTCTCTTCACATGTCCACCCTCCATCAGGGGGGTATCAGGGTTCTTCACTTCTTCCTGGAGAAAAGGCCCGAGCCATCCCCATCCACCACCACAGTCCTTCATTCAACCTCACTTTGAGCAACTTCTCCTTGAACTCCTCCCCCTTTCTTCAGGTCAAAAGGGGAGCCCTGGGTTTCAAATGGGCCGAGTTATGCCTGGTTTTTTGCATGGTACGAGGCGCATTCATTGTTCAAGTCCTTCTCTGGACCCCACCCACAACTCTTTCTCCAGTATATCAATAAATTCATCGATGCTACTTCCCTCTCTCATATGGAATTGGAAAACTTCAATTTCACTTCCGATTTCCAACCCGCTCTCACCTTCACCTGGTCCATCTCTGACTCCTCTCTTCCCTTCCTTTACATCTGTTTTCATTTCTGGGGATAGTCTGGACACCAAACTCACCAACTCCCATAGTTAACTCAACGAGTTCTTTGAGGAAGTCACGAGACAGGTTGACGAGGGTTGAGCAGTGGATGTGGTGTACATGGACTTCAGCAAGGCATTTGATAAGGTTCCCCACGGCAGGCTCATTCATAAAGTCAGGAGGTATGGGATACAGGGTGATTTGACTGTCTGGATTCAGAACTGGTTGGCTGACAGGAGGCAGAGAGTGGTTGTAGATGGTAAGTATTCTGCCTGGAGGTCAGTGCTGAGTGGTGTCCCACAGGGCTCTGTTCTTGGGCCTCTGCTCTTTGTAGTTTTTATAAATGACTTGGATGAGGAGGTTGAGGGGTGGGTTAGTATGTTTGCTGATGACACAAAGGTTGGAGGTGCCGTTGATAGTATCGAGGGCTATTGCAGGCTTTAGCGAGACATTGACAGAATGCAGAGCTGGGCTGAAAAATGGCAGATGGAGTTCAATCTGGATAAATGTGAACATAGAACATAGAACATAGAACAGTACAGCACAGAACAGGCCCTTCAGCCCACAATGTTGTGCCGACCATTGATCCTCATGTATGCACCCTCAAATTTCTGTGACCATATACATGTCCAGCAGTCTCTTAAATGACCCCAATGACCTTGCTTCCACAACTACTGCTGGCAACGCATTCCATGCTCTCACAACTCTCTGCGTAAAGAACCTGCCTCTGACATCCCCTCTATACTTTCCACCAACCAGCTTAAAACAATGACCCCTCGTGCTAGCCATTTCTGCCCTGGGAAATAGTCTCTGGCCATCAACTCCATCCATGCCTCTCATCATCCCGTACACCTCAACTAGGTCCCCTCTCCTCCTCCTTTTCTCCAATGAAAAGAGACCGAGCCCAGTCAACCTCTCTTCATAAGATAAGCCCTCCAGTCCAGGCAGCATCCCGGCAAACCTCCTCCGAACCCTCCCCAAAGCATCCACATCCTTCCTACAATACAGCGACCAGAACTGGACGCAGCACCCCAAGTGCGGTCCAACCAAAGTTCCATAGAGCTGCAACAAGATCTCACGACTCTCAAACTCAATCCCCCTGCCAATGAAAGCCAAAACACCACATGCCCTCTCAACAACCCTGTCCACCCGGGTGGCCACTTTAAGGGATCCATGTATCTGCACACCAAGATCCCTCCGCCCCTCCACGCTGCCAAGAATCCTATCCTTAATCCTGTACTCAGCTTTCAAATTCGACCCTCCAAAATGCATCACCTCGCATCCATCCAGGTTGAACTCCATCTGCCACCCCTCAGCCCATCTCCGCATCCTGTCAACAAGTGATGCATTTTGGAAGGTTGAACTTAAATGCTGAATATAGGATTAAAGGCAGGATTCTCGGCAGTGTGGAGGAACAGCGGGATCTTGGTGTTCAAGTGCATAGCTCCCTCAAAGTTGCCACCCAGGTGGATAAGGTTGTTAAGAAAGCATATGGTGTTTTGTCTCTCCTTAACAGGGGGGATCGAGTTTAAGAGCCGCGAGGTTATGCTGCAGGTCTACATAACTCTGGTGAGACCACACTTGGAATATTAAGACCATAAGAAGTTGGAGTGGAAGCAAGGCCATTCGGCCCATCAAGCCCACTCCGCCATTTAAATCATGGCTGATGGGCATTTCAACACCACTTCCCTGCACTCTCCCCGTAGCCCTTGATTCCTTCTCAGATCAAGCATTTGTCGATCTCTGCCTTGAAGGCATCCAATGTCCCAGCCTCCACTGCACTCTGCGGCAATGAATTCCACAAGCCCACCATACTCTGGCTGAAGAAATGTCGTCTCATTTCGTCTCGTTTTAAATTTACCCCTTCTAATTTTAAGGCTGTGTCCACGGGTCCTAGTCTCCCCGCCTAACGGAAACAACTTCCTAGCGTCCACCCCTTCTAAACCATACATTGTCTTGTAAGTTTCCACTAGATCTCCCCTCAACCTTCTAAACTCTAATGAGTACAATCCCAGGATCCTTAGCCGTTCATCATACGTTAAAGCTACCATTCCAGGGATCATCCGTGTGAATCTCCACTGGACACGCTCCAGGGCTAGTATGTCCTTCCTGAGGTAAGGGGCCCAAAATTGGACACAGTATTCTAAATGGGGCCTAACTAGTGCTTTATAAAGCCTCAGAAGCACGTCGCTGCTTTTATATTCCAACCCTCTTGAGATAAACGACAACATTACATTCGCTTTCTTAATTACGGACTCTACCTGCAAGTTAACCTTTAGAGAATTCTGGACCAACACTCCCAGATCCCTATGTACATCAGCTTTGCGAATTTTCTCACCATTTAGGAAAATAGTCCATGCCTGTATTCTTTTTTCCAAAGTGCAAAACCTCACATTTACTCACACTGAATTTCATCAGCCATTTCCTGGACCATTCTCCTAAACTGTCTAAATCTTTCTGCAGCCTCCCCACCTCCTCAGTACTACCTGCCTGTCCACCTATCTTTGTATCATTGGCAGACTTCGCCAGAATGCCCCCAGTCCCTTCATCCAGATCATTAATGTATAAGGTGAACAGCTGCGGCCCCAACACTGAACCCTGCGGGATACCACTCGTCACCGGTTGCCATTCCGAAAGAGAGCCTTTTATCCCAACTCTCTGCCTTCTGTCAGACAGCCAATCCTCAATCTAAGCCAGTAGCTCACCTCGAACACCAAGGGCCCTCACCTTGCTCAGCAGCCTCCCATGAGGCACCATATCAAAGGCCTTTTGGAAGTCTAGATAGATAACATCGACTAGGTTTCCCTTGTCTAACATACTTGTTACCTCTTCAAAGAGGTATTGCGTCCAGTTCTGGTCACCCTATTATAGGAAAGATGTGGAGGCTTTGGAGAGTATGCAAAGGAGGTTTACGAGGATGCTGCCTGGACTGGAGGGCTTGTCTTATGAAGAGAGGTTGACTGAGCTCGGACTTTTCTCACTGGAGAGAAGGAGGAAGAGAGGTGACCTGATCGAGGTGTACAAGGGAATGAAAGGCATTGATAGAGTCGATAGGCAGAGACTTTTCCCCAGGGCAGGACTGACTGCCATGAGGGGTCATAGTTTTAAGGTGTTAGGAGGAAGGTATAGAGGAGACGTCAGAGGGAAGTTCTTCACCCAGAGAGTTGTGAGCGCATGGAATAGTTTGCCAGTGGTAATTGTGGAAGCAGAGTCATTAGTGACATTTAAGCGGCTGCTGGACATGCACATGGACAGCAGTGAATTGCGGGGAAGGTAGGTTAGATTATTTTATTTTTGGATTAGGATTATTCCATGGCACAACATCGTGGGCCAAAGGGCCTGTACTGTGCTGTACTTTTCTATGTTCTATGTTCTAACTATGCATCCTCAAACCTTACTTCCTGTAAGGACTCCACTCCATTCTGCCAGGTTCTCTGTCTTTTGTCACATCTGGTCCGATAATGCCAATTTCAAGAAGGTTGCTTCCAAAATTATCACCTTCTTCCTCAACACTATGGTCGACAAGGCCATCAGCCACGTCCAACCCATCTCCCGCACTTCAGCCCTCACTCCCTTCTCTTCCCTCCCAGAATAGCAAAAAGGTCCCCCTTGTGGTCACCTACCACTCCACCTGCATCCCCATCCAAAGGATCATTAGCTGCCACTTCTGCCACCTCCTGACACATATTCCTCTCCCCTCCCTTGCCAACCTTCTGCAGGGCCATTTCCTCTGGGACACCTTCATCCTCCTCCACTCCCAATACCCTCCCACAGCATCCTCCTATGCCATCGCAGAAGGTGTAATACCTGCCCGTTTACTTCCTCCCTACTCAGTATCCAAGCGATGTTTCTGCACTTCACTCAACCTAGTCAACTGTTTTCGCTGCTCACGATGCGGTTTCCTCTACACTGAGGAGATGATGTGCAGACTGAGCAACCACTTTGCAGGACATGTATGTTTTGTTGACTCTGAGCTTCTATTGCCATTTCAACATGCCACTGTGTTCCCTAGCCAACATTTCTGTCTTGGGCTTGCTGGCGTGTCCCAGCAAAGCTCTGAACAAGCTGAAAGAACTACACCTTATTTTACATTTAGGAATTCTGCAACCTCTGGACTCAATATCAAGTTCGATAATTTCAGGGCCCAAGCACCTTCTCCCATCTCCTTATCCAACCCTCATACACCAGGTCCTGCACTACATGGACTGCTACCACAAACAACTCATTGACAGCCACTAATAGTCCCCATTAGCAGCTATTCATTCTCCCAGGGCTGACCTTTAGGCGTTCCTTTGTGAACCCAACTGTTTTTCCTCTGTATCTGGGCTCCATCTCCATCTGTTGTGTACTTGTTCCCCATCCCACCCCTTCTCTAGCATGTACACCAATATTTTCCTTGCTATAATCAGTTCTGAAGAAGAGTCACTGTACCTGAAACATTAACCCTGCTTCCTCTCCACACATACTGCCAGACCTGATGAGTTTTTACAGAAATTTCTGACTTTGTTTCCAATTTCCAGTATCCACAGTTCTTTGCTTTTTTTTTTGCACTGAACTAAGCAGACAAGTCTCTGTTGAATTAATTGACCTTAATGAACATCACTGCTAAGTTTAGAATTGGTGATGATAGCGAGGGGAAAATCAGTGGATTGTGCAAACTACAGATAGGTTTTGCTGCAAGCATAACTTTGTACTCTGGCTTCCTAGACATAAAACTCAACATGCTGTTTTTAAACTTATTTTCTGTATTTGTCTTAATATTTTAACAATCCACGTGAATCAACACAAGTTATTTTGGACTGTTTCTATCGCACTATTCCAGTGAATAGCGACCAGTAGTGATCATAACTGTTACTTTTACAATAGTCATGGAAAAGGATATGTACGTACAGCAGGGTAAGGTTTATAATTGTGGGAGGGGTAATTATGACTCCATTAGGCAAGAACTGGGTAACATAAAATGGGAACAGATGCTGTCAGGGAAGAGCACTGTTGCAATGTGGAGATTGTTTAAGGAATGCATACTGGTGCTCGATATGTTTGTCCCTAGCAGGCAGGGAAGATGTGGTCGACGAGGGAGCCTTGGTTCTCGAGAGACGTCGAAGGACTGGTTAGGAGGAAGAAGGATGCTTATGTAAGGTTTAGGCAACAAGGAATAGAGAAGGCTCTAGAGGGATACAAGTTATCCAGGAAGGAGCTGAAAAAAGGGCCTAGGAGAGCTATAAGGGGGCATGAGAAAACCTTGGCTAATTGAATCAAGGAAAACTCCAAGGCTTTTTACACGTACATGGAGAATAAGAGAAAGGATAGGGCTGAGCAAGGATTGTAAAGCGAATTTGTGCACAGAGCATAAAGAGGTAGGAGAGGTCCTTAAATGAATGCTTTTCTTCAGTATTCAGAGCTGAGACGGACCTAGTTGCAGAGGAGGACAGTGTGAAACAGGCTGGTAGGCTAGAGGAGGTCGAAGTTAGTAAAGAAGATGTACTCGGAATTTTGAGGAACTTGAAGATAGATACGTCCCCAGGCCTGATGGGATTTATCCAAGGATTCTACGGGAAGCAAGGGAAGAGATCGCAGGGCCTTTGGCGATAATCTTTTCATCCTCACCTGTCCACATGTATAGTGCCAGGAGATTGGAAACAGGCAAACGTCATTCCCTTGTTCAAAAAAGGGAATAGGGATAACCTCAGAAATTATAAACCAGTTAGTCTTACGTTAGTGGTGGGCAAAATTTTGGAAAGGAAACTAAGAGATAGGATTTATGATCACTTGGAAAGGCACAGTTTGATCCGTGATAGTCAGCATGGATTTGTGAGGGGTAGATCATGCCTCACAAACCTTACTGAATTCTTTGAAGAGGTGACCCCAAACACATGGATAAAGGTGGAGCAGTGGATGTGGTACACATGGATTTAAGTACGGTGTTTGGTAAGGCTCCCCATGGTAGGCTCATGCAGAAGGTAAGGAGGCATGGGCTAGGGGGAAATGTGACAGATTGGATTCAGAATTGGCTGACCCTTGGAAGACAAAGGGTGGTAGTGGATGGAAAATATTCAACATAGTGCTCAGTCACAAGTGGTGTACCACAAGGATCTGTCCTGGATCCTCTTCGATTTGTGATTTTTGCCAATGGTTTGGATGAAGGAGTGGAAGGAGTGGAAAGAGTGTATCAGCAAGTTCGCGGATGATATGAAGGTGGGTCAAGTTGTGGACAATGCAAAGGCTGTTCAAGGTTACAAAGGGACATTGATAGGATGCAGAGCCGAGTTGAGAAGTGGCAGATGGAGTTTAACCCTGAAAAGTGTGAGGTGATTCATTTTGGAAGGACAAACTTGAAAGCAGAATGCAGGGTAAACAGAAAGATTTCTTGGCAGTGTGGAGGAGCAGAGGGATCTTGGGGTTCATGTCCACAGTTCCCTGAAAGCTACCACCCAAGTGGATAGAGTTGTTAAGAAGGCATATGGTTTGTTAGCTTTCATTAATGGAGGAATTGAGTTCAAGAGCCGTGAAGTTATACTCCAGCTGTACAAAACCCTGGTTCAGCCACATCTGGAGTATTGTGTCCAATTCTGTTCGCCTCATTACAGGAAAGATGTGGAAGTGTTGGAAAAGATACAGAGCAGATTTACCAGGACATTGCCTGGAATGGAGGGAAGGTCTTAACAAGGAAAGATTGGGAGAGCTAGGGCATTTTTCTTTAGAATGACGAAGGATGGGAGGTGACTTGATAGAGGTGTACAAAATGATCCGAGGTATAGATAAAGTAGACAACCAGAGACTTTTTTCCACAAGTGGAGGTAGCTATTACGAGGGGTCAGAGTTTTAAAGTGAGTGGAGGTAGATATAGGGGAGACATCAGAGGTAGGTTCTTTACTCAGAGTGTTAGCGGCATGGAATGCATTGCCGGAGAGAGTAGTAGAGTCGGCCTCATGAGGGGTATTTAAGCGGCTATTAGATAGGTATATGGATGATAGTATAAGGTAGGGGTGGAGGTTAGATAGACCTCAGGATTAGGATAAAAGTTCAGCACAACATCGTGGGCTGAAGGGCCTGTACTGTTTTACGTTCTATAAATAAAATATGGAAACTAACAATCTTCATTTGTAAATACTGTATGTCTTTCTGAAATACCAACTGTCTATAAAAGGTCACTTACCAAGACAATGCACATGGTCCAAAGCTGTGCAGTTGGAAATAAAATGTTCGCGTGGGCACTGCACGGTCTTGCATTTCGTAGTTTCTTTGCACTGGTATTCCGTAGGTGGTAATTGCCAACAGAACCGACAGATCATTGTAATTTGAAACATTTTCTGTTCCATCTTATTTTCATCCTGTGTGAGATAACAGCAACATATAGAAACATAACCAAGGGGTGAAAATGAGTAATTAAATGAAGGTTCCTATGAGGTCCATAAGAAACATGAACAAAAGAAGGCTGTTCAGCCTCACCATACAATAGGATCATGCCTGATCCAACACTCCTCACTTCCACTTTGGTATCTTATCCCCATAGCCCTTGATTCCTCAACTGATCGAGAATCTATCTACCTCAGACTTAAACATACACAAGAACTCAGCCCCCACAGCTCTCTATTGCAAGGAGTTTCAAAGACTCTCGACCCTCAGAGAAGAAATTCCTCCTTATCTCACTCTTAAATTGGTACCCATTAATTCCAAGGCTATGGCCTCTGGTCCTCAAATCTCACATGAGGGGAAATACCCTCTCAACATTTACCTTGTCAAGCCCCTTAAGAATCCTATATGGTTCAATAAGATCACCTCTCATTCTTCTGTACTCCAGTGAGTGGAGTCCCAACCGATTAACCTTTGTTAATATCAGGGATCATCCTAGTGACCTAATATCTTTCCTTAGACGACCAAAGCTGTTCACACTGCTCCAAATGTGACCTTACCAACACATTTGTACAACTGTACCAAGATGTCCCTATTCTTACAAAACAACACCTTTGAAAGAAGGGTGAACATTCCACTAGTCTTTTTGATTATCTGCTGCACCTGTGTGCATGCACAAGTTACTCCCAAATCCCATTATGTTACAGCTTTTCATCATTTAAATATTCTGACCTTTTGTTCTCCCATCCAAAGTGAATAACCTCATATTTTCCCACATTAAACTCCATGTGCCAACTTTTCTGCTCACTTACTTAACAGATCAACCTTTCTCTGTAAACTGTGTGCATCCCTCTACAACCTGACTTTCCACCAATTTTTGAGTCATCTGCAAATCTGGCAACAGTATTTTCACTTTCTTCCTCCGACTCATTCACGTATATTGTAAACAGCTGTGTCCCAGCACTGATCCCCGTGGAACCCCACTGTTCACAGACTGCCACTCTGAAAAAGAACACCTTATCCCCACTTAATAAAATGTGAGGCTGGATGAACACAGCAGGCCAAGCAGCATCTCAGGAGCACAAAAGCTGACGTTTCGGGCCTGGACCCTTCATCAGAGAGGGGGATGGGGAGAGGGAACTGGAATAAATAGGGAGAGAGGGGGAAGCGGACCGAAGATGGAGAGTAAAGAAGATAGGTGGAGAGAGTATAGGTGGGGAGGTAGGGAGGGGATAGGTCAGTCCAGGGAAGACGGACAGGTCAAGGAGGTGGGATGAGGTTAGTAGGTAGATGGGGGTGTGGCTTGGGGTGGGAGGAAGGGATGGGTGAGAGGAAGAACCGGTTAGGGAGGCAGAGACAGGTTGGACTGGTTTTGGGATGCAGTGGGTGGAGGGGAAGAGCTGGGCTGGTTGTGTGGTGCAGTGGAGGGAGGGGACGAGCTGGGCTGGTTTAGGGATGCGGTTGGGGAAGGGGAGATTTTGAAACTGGTGAAGTCCACATTGATACCATTGGGCTGCAGGGTTCCCAGGCGGAATATGAGTTGCTGTTCCTGCAACCTTCGGGTAGCATCATTGTGGCACTGCAGGAGGCCCATGATGGACATGTCATCTAGAGAATGGGAGGGGGAGTGGAAATGGTTTGCGACTGGGAGGTGCAGTTGTTTGTTGCGAACTGAGCGGAGGTGTTCTCCATTCAGTCATGCTGGATCTGAACAGTGCAGATACTGTGTCTGTGATAGCGATAATGGGAACTGCAGATGCTGGAGAATTCAAGATAATAAAATGTGAGGCTGGATGAACACAGCAGGCCAAGCAGCATCTCAGGAGCACAAAAGCTGATTTGGAACGTCAGCCATACTGAATGACAGAGCGAGCTTGAAGGAGTAGCCCACTCCTGCACGTAATTTCTATGTTTTTATGTATTCCAGTAACAGTCAAGGGATTAAGTTTCCTAGTCCTGTTCCTGAATTTTTATTTTCACTTCCAGAATGATTTTGGAATAGCAAGTGATTTTGACAGAGGAAAGAGAAGTTCAAAAGCAGCAAATATGACAGATGAATATAAACCTCAGTGACAAATATATACATGTCTGTAGCCTTAATGAATATTTTTCTTCAGTATTCACAACTGAGAGGGACATAGTTGTAGAGGAGGACATGTGAAACAGGCTGGGTGGCTAGAAGAGGTGGATGTTAGTAAGAAAAACGTGCTAGGAATTTTGACGAACTTGAAGATAGATAAGTCCCGCTAGGGCTGATGGGATTTTTCCAAGGATTCTATGGGAGGCAGGGGAAAAGATCGCAGAGCCTTTGGTGATGAACTTTTCGTCCTCACTGTCCACGGGTCTAGTGCCGAAGATTGGAGAGTGGAAAACATCATTCCCTTGTTCAAAAGGGGGAATAGCGATAACCTCAGAAATTGCAGGCCAGTTAGTCTTACATCAGTGGTGGGCAAATTATCGGAAAGGGCTCTGAAAGATGAGATTTATGATCACTTGGATAGGCACAATTTGATTCATGATAGCATGGATTTGTGAGGGGTAGATCATACCTCACAAACCTTATTGAATTCTTTGAAGAGGTGACCAAACATGTGGATGAAGGTAGAGCAGTGGATGTGGTATACATAGATTTAAGTAGGGCATTTGGTAAGGCTCCCCATGGTAGGCTCATGCAGAAAGGAGGCATGGGATAGGGGGAAATGTGCCAGACCGGATTCAGAATTGGCTGACCCTTTGAAGACAAAGGGTGGTAGTGGATGGAAAATATTCAATATGATGCTCAGTTACGAGTGGTGTATCACAAGGATCTGTTCTGGATCCTCTTCCATTTGTGATCTTTGCCAATGATTTGGATGAAGGAGTGGAAGGATGGATTAGTAAATTTGTGGACGATACGAAGGTGGGTCGAGTTGTAGATAGTGCAGAGGGCTGTTCTAGGTTACAAAGGGACATTGATAGGATGCAGAGCTGGGCTGAAAAGTGGCAGATGGAATTTAACCCTGAAAATTGTGAGGTGATTCATTTCAGAAGGACAAATTTGCAAACAGAATACTGGGTTAATGGAAAGATTCTTGGCAGTGTGGAGGAGCAGAGGGATCTTGAGGTTCATGTCCACAGTTCCCCGAAAGCTGCCACCCAGGTGGGTACAGTTGTTAGGAAGGCATGTGGTGTGTTAGCTTTCATTAATAAAGGGAATGAGTTTAAGAGCCGTGAAGTTATGCTTCAGCAATACAAAACCCTGGTTCAGTCACATCTGGAGTATTGTGTCCAGTTCTGGTCACCTCATTACAGGAAAGATGCGGAAGTGTTGGAAAAGGTGCAGAGCAGATTTACCAGGATGTTGCCTGGAACGAAGGGATGGTCTCACCGAGGAAAGGTTGAGAGCGCTAGGGCTTTTCTCTTTAGAATGACGAAGGATGGGAGGTGACTTGATAGGTGTACAAAATTATCAGAGGTTTAGTGAACATCCAGAGACTTTTTCCTAGGGTGGAGATAGCTATTATGAGGGGGCAGAGTTTTAAAGTGAGTGGAGGTACGTACAGAGGAGACGCCAGAGGTAGGTTCTTTTCTCAGAGCGTGTTTGGGGCGAGGAATGCATTGCTGGAGAGGGTACTGGAGTCAGCCTCATTAGGGGCATTTAAGCAGCTATTAGCTAGGCATATGGATGATAGTATAAGGTGGGGGTGGAAGTTAGATAGACCTTAGGTTTAGGGTAAAGGTTCGGCACAACATCATGGGCCGTAGGGCTTACACCGTGCCATACTGTTCTATGTTCTATCCCTCAGACATAGAAAGAAAATTAATGTCAGCAGTGATAGACAGTGATAATTTTACTGAGGGCAAGGACATCAAGGGAGGGCTTGGTCAAATTGACAGAAACATATCCTGTGAAATGTTGTATCCTTCTACTCACTTACAGGTCTCCTGCGCATCAACCCCTTCCATTCCACCAGTGGTAACAGAACTCAGCCTTCTCTGGAGCTCTGTATGTTACTACTCCACCCCTAGGTACAAATGGCTTGCATTTCACCCATATGCAGGGGAGGCAATGGCCTAGTGGTATTAGCGCTGGACTGTTAATCCAAAGACCCAGGGTTCGAATTCCTTCATGGCAGACGGTGAAATTTGAATTCAATAAATATTTGGAATTATGAGTCTAATGATGACCATGAATCCATTGCTGATTTGTCAGGAAAAACCCATCTGGTTGACTAATGTTCTTTAGGAAAGGAAACTACCATCCTTAGCTGGTCTGGCCTACGTGTGACTTGACCCACAGCAATGTGGTTAACTCATAACAGCCCTATGGACAATTAGGGATGGACAGTAAAAGTTGGCCTAGCCAGCAACACCCTCATCCCCTGAATGATGAAAGAAGAAACAAAAAAATCACATCTAAATGATCTACAAATATATGTTGCCTGTTCTCTAATATGAAACACCAGGCAATTTTTAATGTCCATATTAATAATTTAAAACAATCTACAGAACTAAAAAGTTGGTAAGTATTTAATAACATACAATCAAAATCCCCAGGCACTGTATAAAATGGTTTACTCACAACACACTGTACACCTGGCTTGACTGTACAGTTGAATAATGTGTCCTTTCCATACTTGCAATTCCAATTCAGCGTACAATTCATACAAACTGGAGGCAGATTGCCACAAAGTCCAGCACTAGGGCAATGTGACAGGTATGACAGTTCTGTGGTTACAGCTAGAAACAGTCAGAGGAAAAGTTGCAAAGAATCATCACTGTGTCAAAGAACAGCTCAAAGATTAGACAGGTTCTACTTCAGAGAAGATTGTTAAAAATTGATTGATATCAATAAACGTTAACAATAGAACAGAAGGGCCAAAAAGACAGAAGCTGCACTTTTATTGCATACATCCTTACAGTCTACTCGGTAAGCAGGGGTAGTGCCCAGAGCGGTGGATGGAAATGCAGCATCTTTGGGTGACAGCATCCCGCCTGGTTCCTTGGTAACTCGAGAATCTGTTGGAAAATGTTTACACTGTGTTCAGACTAAAATTTATGTGTCATCCACCAACCACCAGCAATAACCTAGAAACGGACTACAATGTTTAAAGATAAAGACATTCAGTCGTTTCGGTCAGATGTTGTTGATGATTGTTATAAAGAGTCAGGAGGCTCTTCTTGTGTTACAGTGGTAGTGTTCCACCTCTGGACCAGGAAGGCCGGGATTAAATCCCACTTGCTCCAGAGGAACGTTTGAACAATTTGATTGAAAAAGTCCGTGGTAGGGGGGCTGGTGGGAGTAAAATAACAGAGTTTATTTTTGGCATATATTTTAGATGTGATTCCCCTCGCAGGCGAACAGCTCGCCATCCCCAACTAAGCCAAGCAGCGGCCACTGAGCTTGGCACGGCGTGACATTCCCAGCACCCTCGAGCAGCCCCAGCCCCGCGGCCAAAACTCACCGGCCCTCAGGAGGCCGAACAACTGCCACAGAACCAGGCTCCGATCGAGAACCTTCCATATCGCCATCGCACCCCACCAGCCAATCCTATCACTGGAACCACCAGCCAATCTTATCACAGGAACCACCAACCAATCCTATCACAGGAACAACCAACCAATCCTATCACAGGAACCACCAACCAATCCTATCACAGGAACCACCAACCAATCCTATCACAGGAACCACCAGCCAATCCTATCACAGGAACCACCAACCAATCCTATCACAGGAACCACCGGCCAATCCTATCACAGGAACCACGAGCGTATCCTATCACTGGAATCACCAGCCTATCCTACTACCGAAGCCACCAATTATATCACAGGACCTAGCAGCCAATCGGATTGCCTGGTGATGAGGAGGCGGTCCCACTCTTTCAAACAGAAACTGAAAGAGAAAAACACAGTAAGAGCCAAACCAGAGACAGTAGGAACTGCAGATGCTGGAGATTCCAAGATAATAAAATGTGAGGCTGGATGAACACAGCAGGCCAAGCAGCATCTCAGGAGCACAAAAGCTGACGTTTCGGGCCTAGACCCTTCATCAGAGAGGGGGATGGGGGGAGGGAACTGGAATAAATAGGGAGGGAGGGGGAGGCAGACCGAAGATGGAGAGAAAAGAAGAGGTGGAGAGAGTGCAGGTGGGGAGGTAGGGAGGGGATAGGTCAGTCCAGGGAAGACGGACAGGTCAAGGAGGTGGGATGAGGTTAGTAGGTAGGAAATGGAGATGCAACTTGGGGTGGGAGGAAGGGATGGGTCCCTCTTCCGCACCTACACAGGCCCCAAACCCCACCTCTTCCTCCGGTACATTGATGACTGTATCGGCGCCGCCTCTTGCTCCCCAGAGGAGCTCGAACAGTTCATCCACTTCACCAACACCTTCCACCCCAACCTTCAGTTCACCTGCGCCATCTCCAGCACATCCCTCACCTTCCTGGACCCCTCAGTCTCCATCTCAGGCAACCAGCTTGTAACTGATGTCCATTTCAAGCCCACTGACTCCCACAGCTACCTAGAATACACCTCCTCCCACCCACCCTCCTGCAAAAATTCCATCCCCTATTCCCAATTCCTCCACCTCCGCCGCATCTGCTCCGACAATGAGGCATTCCACTCCCGCACATCCCAGATGTCCAAGTTTTTCAAGGAACGCAACTTTCCCCCCCACAGTGGTCGAGAACGCCCGTGACCGCGTCTCCCGCAACACATCCCGCACACCCCGCCCCCGCCACAACCGCCCTAAGAGGATCCCCCTCGTTCTCACACACCATCCCACCAACCTCCGGATACAACGCATCATCCTCCGACACTTCTGCCATCTACAATCCGACCCCACCACCCAAGACATTTTTCCATCCCCACCCCTGTCTGCTTTCCGGAGAGACCACTCTCTCCGTGACTCCCTTGTTCACTCCACACTGCCCTCCAACCCCACCACACCCGGCAGCTTCCCCTGCAACCGCAGGAAATGCTACACTTGCCCCCACACCTCCTCCCTCACCCCTATCCCAGGCCCCAAGATGACTTTCCACATTAAGCAGAGGTTCACCTGCACATCTGCCAATGTGGTATACTGCATCCACTGTACCCGGTGTGGCTTCCTCTACATTGGGGAAACCAAGCGGAGGCTTGGGGACCACTTTGCAGAACACCTCTGCTCGGTTCGCAACAAACAACTGCACCTCCCAGTCGCAAACCATTTCCGCTCCCCCTCCCATTCTTTAGATGACATGTCCATCATGGGCCTCCTGCACTGCCACAATGATGCCACCCGAAGGTTGCGGGAACAGCAACTCATATTCCGCCTGGGAACCCTGCAGCCTAATGGTATCAATGTGGACTTCACCAGCTTCAAAGTCTCCCCTTCCCCCACCACATCCCAAAACCAGCCCAGTTCGTCACCTCCCCCCACTGCACCACACAACCAGCCCAGCTCTTCCCCCCCACCCACTGCATCCCAAAACCAGTCCAACCTGTCTCTGCCTCCCTAACCTGTTCTTCCTCTCACCTGTCCCTTCCTCCCACCCCAAGCCGCACCTCCATCTCCTACCTACTAACCTCATCCCACCTCCTTGACCTGTCCATCCTCCCTGGACTGACCTATCCCCTCCCTACCTCCCCACCTATACTATCCTCTCCACCTCTTCTTTTCTCTCCCATCTTCGGTCCGCCTCCCCCTCTCTCCCTATTTATTCCAGAACCCTCTCCCCATCCCCCTCTCTGATGAAGGGTCTAGGCCCGAAACGTCAGCTTTTGTGCTCCTGAGATGCTGCTTGGCCTGCTGTGTTCATCCAGCTCCACACTTTGTGATATCGAAAAGGGGGAGGGGGAGAGGGTTCTGGAATAAATAGGGAGACAGGGGGATGCAGACCGAAGATGGATAGAGGAGAAGATAGGTGGAGTGGAGACAGGCAAGTTAAAGGGGTGGGAATGGAGCCTGTAGAGGTGAGTGTGGATGAGGATGTAGGGAGGGGATAGGTCAGTCTGGGGAGGGCGGACAGTTCAAGGGGGCAGTATGATGTTAGTCGGTAGGAAATGGAGGTGTGGGTTGAGTTGGGAGGAGGGAATGGGTGAAAGGAAGAACAGGTTAGGGAGGTGGGGACGAGCTGGGCTGGTATAGGGATGCAGTGGGGGAAGGGGAGATTTTGAAACTTGTGAAGTCCACATTGATACCATTGGGCTGCAGGGTTCCCAAGCGGAATATGAGTTGCTGTTCCTGCAACCTTCGGGTGGCATCATTGTGGCACTGCAGGAGGCCCAGGATGGACATGTCGTCTAAGAAATGGGAGGGGGAGTGGAAATGGTTTGTGACTGGGAGGTGCAGTTGTTTATTGCGAACCGAGTGGAGGTGTTCTGCAAAGTGGTTGCCAAGCCTCCACTTGGTTTCCCTGATGTAGAGGAAGCCACACGGGCACAGTGGATGCAGTATACCACATTAGCAGATGTGCAGGTGAACATCTGGTTGATGTGGAAAGTCATCATGGGGCCTGGGATGGGGGTGAGGGAGGAGGTATGGGGGCAGGTGTAGCACTTCCTGCGGTTACAGGGAAAAGTGCCGGGTGTGATGTGACTGGAGGGGATTGTGGAGCGGACAAGGGAGTCAGAGAGAGTGGCCCCTCTGTAAAGCAGACAAGGGCGGGAAGGGGAAAATGTCTTTCATAGTGGGGTCAGATTACAGATGGCGGAAGCGTTGGAAGGATGCTGTGTTGGATCCGGAGGTTGGTGGGGTCATATGTGAGGACAAGAGGATTCTGTTTTGGTTGTTATTGCAGGGAGGGCGTGTGAGGGATGAGTTGCGGGAAATGCGAAAGACATGGTCGAGGGCGTTTTTGACCACTGTGGAGGAGAAGTTGCAGTCCTTGAAAAAGGAGGACATCTGTGATGTCCAGGAGTGGAATGCCTCGTCTCGGGAGCAGATGCGGTGGAGGCAAAGGAATTGGCAACAGGGGATAGACTTGTTGCAGGAAGGTGGGTGAAAGGAGGTATATTCTAGGTAGCTGTGGGAGTCGGTAGGATTGAAACAGATAAGGGTGTCCAGGTGGCTGCCAGAGATGGAAACAGAGATGTCCAGGAAGGAGAGAGAGAGGTATCGGAGATGGTCCAGGTGAACTTAAGGTTGAGGCACCTCTACATCGCCGAGGCCAGACGCCAACTCTCTGATACCTCTTCCTACTGCCTCCTTGATCATGACTCCACCCCTGACCACCAAAACATCACCTCCCAAACCATCCACAACCTCATCACTTCAGGTGATCCCCAGCCACAGCCTCCAATCTCAGCGTTCCCCAACCCCACACTGCCCGCTTGTATCTCCTTCCCAAAATCCACAAACCTGACTGCCCTGGTCGACCCATTGGCTCCGCCTGCTCCTGCCCCACCAAACTCATCTCCACCTGTCTGGACTCCATTTTCTCCCCCTTGGTCCAGGAACTCCCCACCTACATCCATGACAACACCCATGCCCTCCACCTCCTCCAAAACCTCCAATTCCCTGGTCCCCAACACCTCATCTTCACCATGGACATCCAGTCCCTTTACGCTTGCATTCCCCATGCAGATGACCTAAAGGCCTTTCGCTTCTTCCTGTCCTGCAGGTCCAACCAGGCCCCCACCGTGAATAACCTCGTCTGCTTAGCTGAACTCGTCCTCACCCTTAACAACTTCTCCTTCAATTCCTCCCACTTCCTACAGCCATGGGAACCCATGTGAGCCCAAGCTTTGCCTGCCTTTTTGTAGGATACGTGGAACGATCTCTCTTCCGAAGCTAAACTGGCCCTATCCCCACTTTTTCCTCCATTATTGACTGTATCGGTACCGCTTCGTGCTCCCACGAGGAGCTCGAACAGTTCATCCACTTCACTCACACCTTCCACCCCAACTTTAAGTTCACCTGGACCATCTGTGGCAACCACCTGGAAACCAATATCCATTTCAAGCTCACCGACTCCCACAGCTACCTAGAATACACCTCCTCCTACCCACCTTCCTGCAAAAATGCCATCCCCTATTCCCAAATCCTTTGCCTCCACCTCATCTGTTCCCAGGATGAGGCATTCCATTCCCATACATCTCAGATGTCCTCGTTTTTCAAGGACCGCAACTCCCACCGCCCCCCACATCCCCCCCCCCCACCAATCAGTTGTCAAGAATGCCCTCGACCATGTCTCCCACATTTCTGGCAACTCATCCCTCATATGCCCTCCCCACTATAACAACCAAAACAGAATCCCCCCCAATCCTCACGTACCACCCCACCAACCTCCAGATCCAACGCATCATCCTCCGACACTTCCGCCATCTGCAATCCAACCCCGCCACCAAAGACACTTTTCCCTCCCCACCCCTGTCTGCTTTCCAGAGGGACCACTCTCTCCATGACTCCCTTGTCCACTCTGCAATCCCCTCCAGCCCCATCACACCTGGCACTTTCCCTGCAAATGCAGGAAGTGCTACACCTGCCCCTACACCTCCCCTATCCCTGGCCCCAAGAAGACCTTCTACATCAAACAGATGTTCACCTGCACATCTGCTAATGTGGTATGCTGCATCTGCTGTTCCTCCCTTGACTGGCCTAACTCCTCCCTAACTCCCCACCTACACTCACCTTTACTGGCTCCATCCCCGCCTCTTTAACTTGTCTGTCTCCTTTCCACCTATCTTCTCTATTCATCTTCTATCCGCCTCCCCCCTCTCCCTATTTATTTCAGAACCCCCTTCCCCTCCCCCATTTCTGAAGAAGGGTCCAGACCCGAAACATCAGCCTTCCTGCTCCTCTGAAGCTGCTTGGCCTGCTGTGTTCATCCAGCTCTACATCTTGTTATCTCAGATTCTCCAGCATCTGCAGTTCCTTCTATCTCTGACTTGGAAATATATTACTGTTTCTTCATTGTCGCTGAGTCAAAATCCTGGAATTCTCTCCCTAATGGCATTGTGGGTCAACCTACAGTATTTGGACAGCAGCAGATGAAGAAGACAGCTCACACCACCTTCTCAGTGCAACTAGGGATGGGCAAGAAATGCTGGCCAGCCAGCGACGCCCACATCCACAAATGAATAGAAAGAAAAAAGAAATGCAGCTTTGACATTATTTCATGACCAGAGCAGGCTCAAGGGGGCCTAGTGATCTACTCTTGCTCCTTGGCCAGATGTATGTACATGTATCAAAAACTACATAGTTCATCCCCAGAGTCCTATCACTCAGCCAACAGCATTCCCTTGCTGTTATTGTCCCCTTTGTTCCATGGGTTTCAATTTTACCAAACACCTTCTGGGAAGTTAATGTACACTACGTGCATTTCTATTTTTGATGACGGTAACTAAACACCACAGGCTTTAAATGAATCTTCATTGGTTTTAATTAATCCACATAGTTGGCCGAAATTATTTTTTTCCCTAAAACTCTCATTAATATTGGTAAATTGACTGGTCTGACTGAATGCTTGAGTTCTGAAGCAATGCTCCCTCTACATACATCCATAGTTCTGGGAACTAACAAACATTTTAGGTGGAAATATCAGTTGGGATGGTACACTGACTGAGATATGGGTTCACGTATCAGCTTTGTTCACTAAGTCCACTTGCTTGGAGAAGCACGTTCTAGGAACACCATACAATAATTAATTTTGTACTGAAAGCAATACACTATCTGCACACACATTTGCATTGCATTGTTCTTTAACAAGTGTCATAGAATTTGTTAGCATGTTGCCAGATACTCATAGAAACTGTCCCTGCTATAATTTCCTACATGCAGCTACAGTGTGTCCATGAACTACAGGGTACCATGCAGAAATTTCATCACCCTGCCAGGTAACATCATCAGTGCGCCTCCAGTGAGACATTGGTGTTCTGTCCAAATTATTATTTGTATGTCTCGGCTTCTCATGCCCTTCTGCCCATCAGGGGCGTCTTATTCAATGGCTTCCTTGCAGCTTAGTTTCACTCCTAGCACCGTTCACAATTCCAAGCTGAGGCGAAAGCCCATACCTTGGAATGAAACTTTCTCTCTCTTATATGGTGTAACAAACAGCCAGCACAAAGAAAATAAATACAGAAAGACAAAACTGATGATTGGTCTCGAAAACACAGGATGGGAAAACAAGCTGCAGGGAAGGAATGTTCAGAAGTCTCATTCAAGGTTATAGAGCTTGTTGAATATCAACAATTTCAGCCCTTCAGCCCATCCTGTGCAATCTCTTTTCTCATGCAGCTGTCGAATATCAACATCAACTTTTAGCCCTTCGCCTAACCCGTACACCCAGAACACAGGATGTCATGAGTCAGGGCTACAGTTCCAAAACAGAAGTGTCTTCAGAACACTTGCAGGTGGCTAAACAACCTACTATTGAAGCTGCTGTGTTTATGTGACAAGTTCAGTTAAGTTTCTGGTCAATGGTTTCCCAAAAGATGTTGATTCTGGGGGATTCAGGGAGAGTAACACCATTGAATGTCAAGGGTTGGTGATGAGATTATCTCTTGCTGGAGATAGTCATTGCTTGGCATTTGTGTGGTATAATGTTACTTGCCACTTGTCAACCCAAGTCTGGCTATTATCCAGATCTTGTTCCATTTGAACATGGATTACTTCAGTTAGACTACTTCTGCCCCTTTAAGGCCACACCAATAAAATTAATCTACTCCAAATTGGTACCAATAACATAGAATGATCAATAATGGCTAGTTCATAACTGAGTTGTGCTTTCTATACTATCCCAGATTCTGAAGAGTGGGAAAAAGAGTTTGAGAAATGGAATTGCATCTTCTTTTTATTATTCACTCATGAGATATATGAGATATGGGCATATCTGGCTGGCCCAGTATTTATTGCCCATGACAACGTTATGGTGACTCCTGCTGTCTACGTTCTGTAGACTGACCAACAACATTCTTCAGGAATTCAAGGATTATGGCCCAGAAACAGTAATATATTTCCTAATCAGTCGGGTGAGTGGCTTGGAAGGGAACTTGCTTCCATATATCTGCTGCCCTTGTTCTTCTAGATAAAAGTTGTCATGGACCATTCCATCACATTCCTGACCTGTGCCTTGTATAATGGATAGGCTTTGGGAAGTCAGGTGGTGAGCTAATTGCTGCAGTATTCCTAGCCTCTAGCCTGCTCTGTAACCTGTGTTTATGTGGCAAGTCCAGTTGAATTTCTGGTTAATAATAGCCCACAGGACGTTAACAGGAAGTGGGATTTAATGATGATCTCAAGGGGTGATAGTCATTGCCTGACATATGTGTAGCACAAAGTTTACTTGACACTTGCCATCCCAAGCCTGATTTTGTTGCATCTGCATATTGGCTGCTTCAGTATCTGAGGTGTTGTGAACTGTGCAATCATTGGTGAACATCCCTAATTCTAACCTTATGATAGAGGGGAGCTCATTGATGAAGCAGTTGAAAATGGTTGAGCTGAGGACACTGCTTTAAGGAACTCCGACAAAGATGTCCTGGAGCTGAGATAACTGACCTCCAACAATCACAACCATCTCTCTACATGCCATGTATGACTCCAAGCAGAGCGACTTTGCCCCAGTACCCATCGATTTCAACTTTGCTAGGGCTGCTTGATACCATACTTGGTTGAAAGAGGCCTTGATCTCAATAGCTGTCACTCTCACTTCACCTCAAATTCAGCTCTTTTGTCCATGTTTGGTCTTGGTCATGGCAGAACCCAAACTGGGTGTCACTGAGCAGGTGCTGCTTCATGACACGGTTGATGACACCTTCCATCACATCACTCGTGATCGACAGAACACTGATAGAGTGGTAACTGGCCAGATTGGATATGTCCTGCTTTATATGCACAGGATATACCTGGGAAACTTTCCCCAATGTCAGGCAGATACAAACTCTGGCTTTTGTTTCTGTGATTACATTAACCTTTATTTCCTTCATACAATGGGATTGGAGCAGCAGTTGTATCTGTACTGGAAGAGCCTGGCTAGTGGAGCAGCAAGTTCTGGAGCACAAGTCTTCACAAGTTGCAGAATCTAGTCAGGGCCTGTAGCCTGAGCAAGTTTTTTTTTTCTTTATTCATTCACAGGATGAGGGCATCACCAGCTAGACAGCATTTATTGCCCATCCCTAATTGCTGAGAGGGTAGTTAAGTCAACCACATTGCTGTGGGTCTGGAGTCACATGTAGGCCAAACAGGTAAGGATGGCAGTTTCCTTCCCTAAAAGACATTAATGAACCAGATGGGTTTTTCCCAATAATTGACAATGGATTCACAGCTATCATGAGACTGTTAATTCCAGATATTTATTGAATTCAAATACCACAATCTTCCGTGGTAGGATTCAAACCTAGGTCCCCAGAACATTATCAACCATTTCTTGATAAATGAATCAAATTGACTAAAGACTGCCTGTAACGCTGGAAGCTACTTGTGGCTTGGGGGTGGGGGGAAAAATGGATCACCTGGAGATAGAAAGCAGGCTTAACATTTCAGTAAAGTGAGCCTGCTTTTCAACTGATTTCCAGCTTCTGCAGTTCTTTGGGGTTTTTTGGGACATAGATTATCCACTTGTCACTTCTGGCTGAAGACTGTTTTGGATGCTTCAGCCTTATCTTTTGCACTGATGGGCTGTTCTTTCATTGATGATGGGAATATTTATGGAACATCTTCCTCCAGTGAGTTGTTTAATTGTCCACCACTATTCATGACTGGATGTGGCAGAATTGCACAGCTTGGATCTATTCTATTGGCTGCAGGATCGTTTAGCTCTGTTCATCACTTTTTGTTTATGCTGTTGGGCAGTTTTAACAGTCGAATGAGGTTGACACCTCATTCTTAATGTACACCTGGTGCTGCTCCTGACACTCTGTTGAACCAGGACTGACACCTAGGCTAAATGGTAATGGTTGAGTGGGAGATATGCTGGGCTTTGAGGTTACAGAGGATGGTTAAGTGCAATTTTGCTGCTGATGCATTCTAGAGCTCAGTGTGATGTAAATGAACCATGGAAAGACAGCCATTGCTTTCAGAATCAATACTTGAACTTGCAATATAGGAAGATCAGTAATATCAGCACAGACTTACATGAACTGAACTTTGCAATCCATATATCTCAAAACTAGACCAAGTGCATGTCTCATGCACTAAGCCATCAGAAGATGAGTCACAAAGCCAGGAAACCAGAGAGCTGCACAAAATTCAATAAAAACAAACTCTGGCTTTTGTTTCTGTGATTACATTGACCTTTATTTCCTTCATACAATGGGATTGGAGCAGCAGTTGTGGCAGCAGTCTCCACAAACAAGTTACTGAATCTTTGTTAGACATAACTAAAAATATCTCAAACAGTTTTGTTAAACTATAGATAAATACCAAAATTGGATTAGCCATGTTTCACACTGATACAGAATTCCTTCCAGTTCAGAACATGAGCAAGCTTCAATTAATGAGGTTTATTTTAAATAGTTCTTTCAATGTTTTTCACTGTTCACTGTCATCCATTCAACATAAAGATGGGCAGTTAGAAGTCCTCTTCAGCCCTCATTTTACGTTGTTGCTGCAAATGCTTCATTTTCTCTATAGTTGCAGCCACAGAGTGTTCACCACGTACCTTGCTGTCTCTTGTACGGACACTAACCGAATGATTTGCTTTCTCCCTCTCCCCGACCACTACAGGCAGAGAGATTTTATTAGATTAGAATAGATTCCCTACAGTGTGGAAACAGGCCCTTCAGCCCAACAAGTCCACCCAGAATCCCACCCAGACCCATCCCCCTATAACCCACACACCCCTGAACACTATGGACAATTTAGCATGGCCAATCCACCTACCCTGCACATCTTTGGACTGTGGGAGGAAACTGGAGCACCCGGAGGAAATCCACAGACACGGGGAGAACGTGCAAACTCCACACAGACAGTTGTACCAGCCTCCACCATTTCCTTTGGCAGTTCAATCCATACATGTATCACCCTCTGTGTAGAAATGTTGCCCTTAGGTCCCTTTTAAATATGGCCCCTCTCACCTTAAATCTATCATTAAGGAAGAAATAGCAAGACATCTGGATATAAATTGTCCGATTGTGAACACCCAGCATAGGTTCATGAGGGTAGGTCATGTTTAACTAATTTGATGCAATTCTTTGAGGACATTACTTGCATGGTGGACAATGGGGAACCTGTGGATGTGGTGTATCTGGATTTCCAAAAGGCATCTGACAAAGTGCCACACCAAAGGCTGCTACATAAGATAAAGTTGCACGGTATTACAGGTAATGTACTGGCATGGATAGAGGATTGGTTGACCAGTAGAAAACAAACAGTAGGGGTAAATGGGTGTTTTTCTGGTTGGTGGTCAGTGGCTAGTGGTGTGCCTCAGGGATCAGTGTCGGGACTGCAATTGTTTGCAATTTACACAGATGATTTGAAGTTGGGGACTAAGTGTGGTGTGTCAAAATTTGTAGATGACATTAAGATGAGCGGTAGAGCAAAGTGCAGAAGACACAAAGTCTGCAGAGGGATATAGATGGACCAAGTGAGTGGGCAAAGGTCTGGCAGATGGAGTACAATGTTGATAAGTGCGAGGTCATCCATTTAAGTCGGAATAATGGCAAAATGGACTATGTTTTAGATGGTAAAAAATTGCAGCACGCTGCTATGCAGAGGGACTCGGGTGTCTTTGTGCATGAATCACGAAAAGTAGGATTACAGATTCAGCAGGTAGTTAAAAAGGCAAATGGAATTTTGTCTGTCGTTGCTAGAGGGATGGAGTTTAAAAACAGGGAGGCTATGCTGCAGCTGTATAGGGTACTGGTGAGGCCAAACCTAGAGTAGTGTGAGCAGTTTTGGTCTCCTTACTTGAGAAGAGATATACTAGCACTGGAGGGGGTGCAGAGGAGATTCACTCAATTGATTCCAGAGTTGAGAGGGGTGGATTACGAGGAGAGACTGAGTAGGCTGGTATTATACTCAGTGGAATTCAGAAGAATGAGGGGAGATCTTATAGAAACATAAGATTATGAAGGGGATAGATAAGGTGGAGGCAGGGAGGTTGTTTCCACTGGCAGGTGAAACTAGGACTAGGGGGCATAGCCTCAAAATAAAGGGAAGCAGATGTAGGACTGAGGTCAGGAAAAACTTCTTCACTCGAAAGGTTGTGAATCTGTAGAATTCCCTACCCAGTGAAGCGGTTGAAGCTACCTTGGTGAATGTTTTCAAGGCAAGGCTCGATAACTTCTTGGACAGTTAAAGGAATTAAGGGTTTATGGTGAGCAGGCAGGTAAGTGCAACTGCATCTCAGAAAGATCAGCCATGATCTTATTAAATGGCAGGCAGGCTCGAGGGGCCAGATGGTCTACTCCTGCTCCTAGTTTTATGTCCTTATGTTCTTAAACCTATGCCCTCCTGTTTTGATCTCCCCCCCCCCACCAACCCTGGCTATCATCCTATCCGTGCCCCTCATGCTTTTATAAACCTCTAAGTTCACCCCTCAGCCTCTAACAGTCTAGGGAAATTAGCCCCAGTCTATTCAGCCTCTCCCTACAGCGCAAACCCTCCAACCCTGGCAAATCTTTGTGAATCCTTTCTGAACCCTTTCAGGTTTCACAGCATCCTCCCTATAGCAGGGAGACCAGAATTGAACGCAGTATTCCAAAAGTGGCCCGACCAACGTCCTGTACAGTTCAACATGACGTCCCAACTCCAAAGTAAGAAAATGTTAGGCTATCTTGTTAAAATATTTTGAGGGGGTCTGGTCTGGCTCATAACAAAATTCACCCTTCAAGCTCCAGTGAAAGAAGTCCCAGCCTACCCAACCAAACTTTATAACTTGAACTGTTCAGTCCTGGCAACATCATGGAAAATCTTTTCTGAGCCTTCTCCAATTTAACAGTATCCTTCCTATAACAGGTTCACCAGAACAATAAACAATACTCCAAAACTGGTCTCACAAATGTCATGTACAAATTCAATGTTACATCCCAAATCCTGTACCCAATGGTTTGAGCAATGAAGACAAATATGCTAAAAATCACTTAACCACACTGTCTTCCTGTCACACAAATTTCAAAGCACTATGTACCTGAACCCCTACACTACCAGGGTCCTACTATTAACTGTGTAAGTCTTGCCCTTGTTCACTTTAACAAAAATGCAGCATCTTTCATTTATCCAAACAAAACTTCATTTGCCACTCTTCAGCTTATTGGCCCAATTGATCAAAATCCCTTTGTAATCTTAGATATCCTTCTTCACCGTCAACTATTTCACCAATTTTAGTATCATACACAAAATTACTAACTATGCCTCCAAAATTCTCACCCAAATTGTTCATATAAATGACAAACAGCAATGGACCCAACACCGATCCCTATGGAAAACTGCTGGTTACAGTCCAAAAAAACAACCCTCCACCACCACCCTCTTTATCTTACCATTAAGTCAATTTTGTATCCAATTAATAAGCTTTCCCTGAATCCTATGTGATCTACATAGTGAGAAATGAAACTTACCACTGTGGAGGATCTCAACCTCGATCATTCCATTCCACATTACCAACATTACAATGTTAAAACAACAGTGCAACGCACCAGCTTGTGGGTACAATGGTTCACACTGGGACACCACGTGATTTACGCATTTTGAATAAGGAGCTTGAATAGGAACTCTCCACATCCCACAGTGACTACAAGCTGAGTAGCCACATAGACAAGACTGATTGTGAAAGGGATCCTTTGGGAATTGGGCCCAACATATTCAAGACCATGCAGACAGAGGGAAAGAGAGATACAGAAACTGGAAAATTTGGATCTTCAGAGTATAATGGGAGCATCTGATTTTATTTACCTAGAATGAAATTGTACTGAGCAAGCTGAGAATTTTGGATCTTCTTATTCAACAAGACATCAGGATCAAGGTCCACATCGGCCATGAAATCTGCTTCAACAAACTCTTGACAAACCTAAAAGAAGCAGCGTTAAAGATTGCTTTACATAAAGATATATGAAGATAAAGATATATAAAGTGTTAAATTCAGCTCTGCCTACCCTCTGACCATACTCCTCGCAGGCTGGTCCATCAGGGATTAC
The DNA here is from genome assembly GCF_030684315.1 of Stegostoma tigrinum. Lineage (NCBI taxonomy): Eukaryota > Metazoa > Chordata > Chondrichthyes > Orectolobiformes > Stegostomatidae > Stegostoma > Stegostoma tigrinum. The sequence goes on along the minus strand of NC_081389.1, from coordinate 26,864,369 downwards.
CATAATCTGACGTGGGGACAGCCAGAATGGCCTATGTTAAAAAGAAGAAACAGTCAAAAAATTTCACCAACAATTAACTTTGAATTTCTAACAAGTGCCAAGAATTTACTCTTTACAAGGTATTATCTCAACCTCCCATTGTTAAAAATGAAATGTTCCAGGTTATGTTGTGGAGATTCTTGGGTCATAGAACATAGAACATTACAGCACAGTACAGGCCCTTCGGCCCTCGATGTTGTGCCGACCTGTCATACCGATCTGAAGCCTAAGTTTACTTGTGAAGGGTCCAGACCCAAAACATCAGCATTCCTGCTCCTCTGATGCTGCTTGGCCTGCTGTGTTCATCTAGCCCTACACTTTGTTATCTTAGATTCTCCAGCATCAGCAGTTCCAAATATCTCTGAATCACTTTTAATCTCAGAACTGTCTTTCGGTAAGTTTTCCCTCTTGCCTTGCTGCCTAAAGCTGCTTTCATTCTCCTGGATTTAAATTGCTTTAATCAAAGGTAACATGAAGGGTATTGATGTGACCTGTTCTGAAGTTTCTCTGACAACAAGACTGGTTAGTTGGATTACTAGGGACCCTGACTGTTATTAGGAAGGAGGTAAAGGGTGTTGATGCTTAAAAACAATGGCAGCAACCTGTATGCTAACAATGGACGGAAGAGAGTCTCCAAATTCCAATAAAGTACCCAGAATGTTATTTTGTAAACAATTAGGCTTTAATCAGTCAACTTACTTCAAATAAGACAGTTGCTCTCTCAAAGATAGTTAATCAGTATTTCTAACAAGATACAAAGTCTATGTGACACACATTGTCGTGGAGCTAAAAAAAAGTTTCTTCTCAAAGCCCAAGAAACATTCAAAATTTAGCTCAGGATATGGGGAAATGAAAGATGATACAGGCAGCAAGACACTATGATTCATTGCACAAAAATGTAGGTGACAGCTCGTGAGAAGACCAAATTCGTGCGGAATTAATGAGAGGCTGGAGGATTCACCTAGCTTGTGCGAGGAGAATCACGGGGGAAGATATTCACAAAGTCATTTGAGATTAAAAGTTTCCAGGCTCAGAGGGAAAAAATAACAAAACTAAGCACACTAAGAGCTAAGAATCAATTTGGACAGATTCCAGAGAATCAAACACTGACTTAAATGAATGGGCAAAAACTTAGCAGATGGGGTGTAATGTGGGAAAACGTGGGGTTGTCAAGCAAGTAACTCAAGTAATCAGGAATGTTGACATTCATAGCACTTGTTGGGAAAATCTTGCTACAACTGTACAGAACATTTTTGAGATCACACAAGACTGTTAGGTACAACAGTGGTCTGCTTACTTAAGAAGACACGTACAAGCACTGAAAGCAGTTTAAAAAAGTGTTTTTTATTCATTCACACAACGTGGGCCTTGCTGGCTAGACCAGCATTTATTGTCCAGACAGCAGTTATGAGTCAACTACATTGATGTGGGTCTGGAATCACATGTAGGTCAGACGAAGTAAGGTAAACAGATTTCCTTTCCTAAAGGACATTAGTGAACCGACCAGGTTTTTCCTCACAATCAATTATTGCTTCATGGTCAACATTAAACTCTTAATTCCAGATTCTTTATTGAACTCAAGTTCCACCAGCTGCCATGGCAGGATTTGAACTAGGGTTGGGCAGGATTTGGGTCCCCCAAAACATGAGCCACGTTTCTGGATTAACAGCAATAATACCACTTGGCCACTGTCTCTGAAATAAGATTTAGCAGTTTTGGCCTATACACATTGGAGTGCAGAAGAATTACAAGTCAACTAAGTGAAATATTTAAGGTTCTGAAATTGTTTGGAAAGGCAGGATGTTTCCTCATGATGGGACACAAAAAATTAACAGCTCACCCATTTATGATGAGGATGAGAAGTAATTTCTAAGTTCTCCTCTCATAAGGTCATTAGACTTTGCAATTTTCTTCCAGAAGGAGCAGAAAAGGCTCAATCATACAGTCTATTTAAGGCAGAGTTTTGGTCAAGGGAGGAAAATGTAGTTGTGGCCCCAGTCAAAAACTTTTCAGATGACGAAGCAGGCTTGATTTGTCAATAGTTGAAATTAAATGATCAGAATGTGACAGTGGCAGAACAACGATGCATCTAACAGCCAGACTGAAAAGAACATACAGTCTCACTTGTGTGTGTGTGTGTGTGTGTGTGGGGGGGGGGTGGAGATAGAGAGAGAGACAGAGAGGGAGAGAGGGGGAGAGAGAGGGGGAGAGAGAGGGGGAGAGAGAGGGGGAGAGAGAGGGGGAGAGAGAGGGGGAGAGAGAGGGGGAGAGAGAGGGGGAGAGAGAGGGGGAGAGAGAGGGGGAGAGAGAGGGGGAGAGAGAGGGGGAGAGAGAGGGGGAGAGAGAGAGGGGGAGAGAGAGGGGGAGAGAGAGAGGGGGAGAGAGAGGGGGAGAGAGAGGGGGAGAGAGAGGGGGAGAGAGAGGGGGAGAGAGAGGGGGAGAGAGAGGGGGAGAGAGAGGGGGAGAGAGAGGGGGAGAGAGAGGGGGAGAGAGAGGGGGAGAGAGAGGGGGAGAGAGAGGGGGAGAGAGAGGGGGAGAGAGAGGGGGAGAGAGAGGGGGAGAGAGAGGGGGAGAGAGAGGGGGAGAGAGAGGGGGAGAGAGAGGGGGAGAGAGAGGGGGAGAGAGAGGGGGAGAGAGAGGGGGAGAGAGAGGGGGAGAGAGAGGGGGAGAGAGAGGGGGAGAGAGAGGGGGAGAGAGAGGGGGAGAGAGAGGGGGAGAGAGAGGGGGAGAGAGAGGGGGAGAGAGAGGGGGAGAGAGAGGGGGAGAGAGAGGGGGAGAGAGAGGGGGAGAGAGAGGGGGAGAGAGAGGGGGAGAGAGAGGGGGAGAGAGAGGGGGAGAGAGAGAGGGAGAGAGAGAGGGAGAGAGAGAGGGAGAGAGAGAGGGAGAGAGAGAGGGAGAGAGAGAGGGAGAGAGAGAGGGAGAGAGAGAGGGAGAGAGAGAGGGAGAGAGAGAGGGAGAGAGAGAGGGAGAGAGAGAGAGGGAGAGAGAGAGAGGGAGAGAGAGAGGTGGGTGGTGACAGAAAATGTAACAAACAAAGCTAAAGGAAAGGGATAGGTTCACAATTTGAAGGTGTTCAACTCAATATTGAGCCCAAAAGGATTGTGAAGTGTCTTGTTTAAAAATGAGATGTTTCTCCTCCAGTTTTCACTGAGATTCACAGGAGCACCGCAGCATGCCAAGTATAGACGAGTGGGCATGCGAGCAGGATACTGTGTTAAAATGTCTAGTTATAGGAAAATCAGGGTCACGCTTGTGCACGGAACAGAAGTGTTCTGCCCACAATGCGTGCAGCAAATATAATACAGAAGATTGGAGGAGGTACAGTGAAATGCTGCTTCATTTCACCTGAAAATCTTACATTCCAATTCTCAGTCTGTAGTCCAAATAGCTATGAAAAAATCTAGTTTAAATGCAGTGAGTTTTCTATCTCTATCATCCTTTCAGACATTTCTCACAGACACCATTACATTTATAAGTGGCTTTATTAAAAGTAAATAACATTTGAAACATTCAGCCAGACAATAAATCAATTTCCTTGCAGCAAACACAGATGAACAATGAGTTTGCGAAACATATTTGACAACTAAATGGTTTTGGGAACAGGTAGAAAGGATAACGTTATGCAGCTGCAGTGCCAGATGGATGTGATGATCTAGTATCTTGCACCTTCCCTCCAGCATGCCCATAATACAAACTACAAAGATCAGCTTAGAGGAAAAGTCTTGCAGTACATTTATAAATCTCAACAGAGAATACAGTCACGGAACTGAGTGGTTGACAAGATGGGACAGGAACAAAAGTAAAGTGAGAATCATGGAGAAAAGATTCTCAGGAGAAGTCAACTTGAACTCAGAGGTCATTAGAAAGGCTAACAAATTAGACCAATATCATCTTTTTCCAATGATGGCCCTCAAGGAACACTGTTTGGGGGATAAATCATTACAAGCTCTGGTCTAACGTGACCGACCATCTGAACACATTTAAAATGCTTGCAATGTTTTCACTCACATTAATAATCTCCTAATAACATGTTTACCCACCTGTTGCCTTCTTTCACCCAACGGCATTGTTGCAGAATAAAATAGCTGATTATTTCAGCATCTTAGCCACTTCTAAAATAACAAAGTTGGACAGGAAGTGAATCCAAAATACATTTACAGGACCGTAGCTATCTGACTCTCAGCTCTTGGATCTGGGGGATCCAGTTCAGCTCAGACAGATGGGACTGAAGTCTTCCTGTCTGAAAATGTTCTGTGAAAGAAGAGCCAATCAAGTACAATAATGAGCTGAACCAGATCAGAAAAGTTTTGTATTCAATGTGAACAGGGTGAGTGGAGAGATCCCAGGAATGGGCAACATTTAAGGTGGGTCACAGGACAGTATCAACAGGCCTTTGAAATCTAGAATCAGGAACCCAATTCACTTCATGTTAAGCAAACCATTCCTGATCTTCCCAATCCCAAGCACACAACTGCCTCAAGTGGATCATTTACACTGTCGATACAAAACATAAAAAGAGGCAGCTCTGCAGCTTCACAGGGACTTGAATTCACTCAAAGTGAATGGAGCTGATTCTGTAATAACACTTGAACCCTGAAACTAGAGACGGCAAGATCAGCATAATTTCCAAGTGAGACATTTACTCTGCCACACCAAGTACTTGAAACTTTACCATTTCCCAGCACAGTTGTCGGCAAGAATTGCCACCATGCGTTCCAGCGATCCTAGCACAGCACGGTGAATGATAACTGGGTGGCTTCCACTTGTTCCATCTTTACTATAGAAAACAGGAAAACAAACTAACAATAGCATGACAAAAATAATGACTTTTTCCACAAATTCCAGGCAACCACCCACCCTCCAAAACCCCCGCCACCCACGCTCCACCACCACCCCCCACAACCCACCCACCTCCAACTTGGCTATTGTCAAGCTTGTCTGAAGTCAGTGTGGTCATGGTCAATAGGAGCTACTATTAACCAGAAGCTCAACCAAGTCACCTTTATTCACAAATGAACTCAAGCTACTTACATATCATTTCAAGATGATGGCAGTGGAGGAGCAGCATTTAGGCCCAAGTCTTGAGCTCAGAAAGCATCCACTGCCATCTGCCTTACTTTTCTCCCCCCTCGTTCTTTTTCTCTTTTGTTTCTTTTCCAGCAGCAGCGGTCCTCCAGAGTGTTGGCAGTGGTCCCCTTCGCGGGCCATCAGTAGCTGTGGGAGTGGCTCCTTCCCAGAGTGTTAGCAGTGTCTGGAGCCTAGTTCAGGGCCAGACTGCTTCAGTGGCAGTTGTATTGCCAAGATTTGCCCAGTGCAGACTCATGACGATGGCATGGTGGAGGCAAGATGGTGCTGAAGATTAGCTCCACAGTTCCAGCAGCTGTGGTTCAGATTTACACCATGGCTGGTCCCAGGTACCTGACAGCATAAGTGTTCTGGCTGCAGCAGTGTGTGGGGTCTTATGGCACCTGAGTGTTCACAGAAGAATGGACTTTGTTTTTTCCAATGGCGAGGACTCGTGAGAGGCGGGGGAGTGAGCTGGACATTTCCTTTTCTTTTATTTGATATTTTTAATCCTGTCTTCTAGATACTACGATGTTGCCAGAGACCTTGTACACTTTTCACCGTTCCTCTGTATTGCTGTACTTGAGTACACATGATAATAAAATCTAAACCCACATCCAACAAGCCTGGCTGTTGTCCCCAAGTTACAATCAGCACACTCTGGCTCAGTGGAGAATCTGAATCGTCCAGTTTGTAAAGCTGGATCCTATATTGTTAACTGATTACCATAGAGCAACAGATACACCCATTAACACCACAAAGAGTGCAAACATTACAGATGGGAAATCAAAAACAAGATCACAATATCATCAAAGCTGTACTCACCTAACGTACACCAGATTAAACTGAATGGGCAGCTGAAAGTCCAGCTGGATGGTAGCACACTGATGGTATCGGCCTAGAGCATCCTTTATCTCAATGTCGATCTGTAATGAATCAGAGAATTAGAAAGTGCATGGAAGATTTGAGGAGATAATACACACTGCAGCAAAATCCTACTCTAACCTTTGGTCCATAAAACGCTCCATCTCCCGCACTTAGTCTCCACTGCTCATCAAACGCATTCAAACAGCACTCCAACTGCTAAACCACAAGAAATAAAAACATGAAACTCAGTATCACTCACAGCATGTTTTACTGTGTATTGTCCCAATGTCAGCATCAATTTTGCTGACAGCATGAGTTAAGAAGAAAGTAAGTTGTCTTTGCAATGTGTGGTCTCACTCCAAGGGTTACAGCAAGGTTGGGGACAGCTGAGGTCGTATTTACTGTACCGCAAACAGCTTCCTTTTCATCTGGGGATGTGATAACTTAGAAATACAGAATTGGTTTTATCAGATAATCAGTGCTGGTTTGAAAAGCTCTCCATAAAGACTAAATCCAGTTTCCTTTCTGCAACACAGAAATGATGTTTGCAGCCACACATTGCTGATGTCAAGCCAAATCACAATCGGCACCAATTACTCTTTCCACTATTAGCCAACAGTCCAGGAATCACTTGCCTTTTCTGCCTGATTCCACAAGTGCAGATCGCCCAGAAACTTTTTCGGCCGTGTGGAAAGGATGAGCTGGAAGCTGAAGCCAAACATTCCATACACCGACCGGACAAAGTCTAGACATTCACTTATCTCCTCATCAACCTGTAAAAGGAGAAGTAGTAAAATAAGAAGTCACCAACTTCAAACCAATAAAGTAAAACAGAAACAGGAGCATTGGATAAATTAGCCACCTATAAAGGACCATGTTTTATCTTTCTGTATTTCTAATTATGGATTGAAATGGGAAAAGAACTGTTTGAAAAACTAAGCAAGCAGTCTGATACTCATTGTAAATACATAACTGCAAGCTCTAGCAATGAGAGATGGTTTGCTGATGAACAAGAACCAAAGGCTGTGTACAAGTATAGATTCAGCCAGTAATAAGCAACTGATTAGATTGCAGACCAGTGACCAATGAAAAAAGGTCAGCTTCCTACTACCAGCTGTGTGATTGGCTGTCATGTACCTGAACTGCTTGAGGCTGTTAACAAGACAGTGAAAAGTCTTCCAATCTCCATCAGCTCAAGAGTTCTCTCTATTCTCTGTAGTCAAAGCTACTTTAGGCTTGAAGAAAATCAACAAATGAGAAAATGCAGCACACAAGAGCAGGCCCTTCGGCTCTCCAAGTCTGTGTCAATCATCATGCCCTAATTAATCTGAAAATAAACCTACCATTCTTCAAACTGTATCCATCTATTCCCTCCCTACTCATGTACCCTCTAAGTGCCTCTTAAATGTCTTCAATGTGCCCATTTCCACCTTCTGGTTGTGCATTCCAGGCTGCTACCACTCTCTGCGTGAAAAACTTCCCTTGCACATCTCCCTTAAACTTTCCCCTCTGATCTTGAATCTTTGCCCCCTTGTAATCGAAACTTCAACCCTGGAAAAAAACTTGGACTGGCCACCCTATCGATGCCTCTCATAATTTTGTAGATCTCTATCAGGTCTCCTCTCAGCTGCTGTCTTTCCAGTGAAAACAATCCTAGACTTTTTAAACCTTTCCTCATAGTCAATGTCCTGGAGGCCAGACGACATCCTGGTAAACCTCCTCTGCACTCTTTCCAAAGCTTCCACATCCCTCTGGTAGTGTGGTGACCAAAACTTCACACATTACTCCAAATTCGGCCTAACAAGGGTTTTATATAGCTGCAACATATTTTGCCAATTCTTGTAATCCACACCCCGGGCAATGAAGTCAAGCATGCCATACACCTTCTTAATCACCTTGGCTACCTGTGTTGCCACTTTCAGCAAACTGTGAACCTGCAAGCACAGATCTGTCTGAATGTTATCTTAAGTTTCTGTAAGCTTTGACTTTTGCCTAATAAGCCGAAACCTCTATGAAGTCAGCATCTTCAAGCAACGTTCCCCACAAAGACAGTCATCACCTTACGGAGAATAACTTCAGAACAAAAAATGGGAATTACAAAAGCATAAGATATAGTAGCAGAATTAGGCCAAGTCTGTTCTGCTGCTCGATCATGGTTGACATGTTTCTCAACTGCATTCTCCTGCCTCCAGTCCATAACTCTAACTCCTTACCAATCAAAACTACTTACCTCTATCTTAATTACACTCAATGATTTGGCCTATGCAGCCCTCTGTGGAAATGAGTTAACAGATTAACTACCCTCTGGCTAACAAAATTCCTCATCTCAGTTAGAAAAGGTCATCTTATCATCCTGAGGCTGTACCTCAGGTCCTGATCAACCCTACTAGTGAAAACAACTTTTTTACATTGATTCTGACCAGAGCTCTCAGTACTCTGTATGTTTCAATCAGATCCCCTCCCCATCCTTCTAGACTCGATCAAGTACAGACTCAGAGTCTTCAACTAATCTTCATATAACAAGCCCTTCATCCCCAGGATCATTCTTGGAAACCTCCTCTGGATACCTTCCAATGCCAGGACATCCTTCCTTAGATAGGGGGCCCAAAGCTGCTCTCAGCATTCAAAATGCCACAGCCTTATATACCTCAGAAGTGCACATTTGCTCTTGTATTCTAGTCCTCTTGAAATAAATGCGAATGTTACATTTGCCTTCCTAGCTCCCAAATGAACCTGCATGTTAAACTTAAGAGTATCCTGAACTAAAATTCCCATCTCGCTTTGTGCTTCATTTTTCTGAAGTTTCTCTCCATTTAGAAATAGTTCATACCTCTGTTCTTGCCCCCAGAGTGCATAACGTCATACTCTCCCAGACTGTCTTGTATTTGCACACCTTTGCCAACTTGGCTAGCTTGTCCAAGTCCTTCTGCAACCTCCACGCTTCCTTAAAACTATATGCCTTTCTACATATTGTGGGAGATATAGCAGTTAGGATCGGAAATTGGCTTGCTGAAAGAAGACAGAGGGTGGTAGTTGATGGGAAATGTTCATGCTGGAGACCAGTTACTAGTGGTGTACCACAAGGGTTGGTGTTGGGTCCACTGCTGTTTGTCATTTTTATAAATGACCTGGATGAGGGCGTAGAAGGATGGGTTAGTAAATTTGCAGACGACACTAAGGTTGGTGGAGTTGTAGACAGTGACGAAGGATGCTGTAGGTTGCAGAGAGACATAGATAAGCTGCAGAGCTGGGCTGAGAGGTAGCAAATGGAGTTTAATGCGGACATGTGTGAGGTGATGCACTTTGGTAGGAATAACCGGAAGGCAAAGTACAGGGCTAATGGTAAGATTCTTGGTAGTGTAGATGAGCAGAGAGATCTCGGTGTCCATGTACACAGATCCTTGAAAGTTGCCACTCAGGTTGACAGGGCTGTTGAGAAGGCATACAGTGTTTTAGCTTTTACTAATAGAGGGATCGAGTTCCGGAACAAAGAGGTTATGCTGCAGCTGTACAAAACTCTAGTGCGGCCGCACTTGGAGTATTGCGTACAGTTCTGGTCACCGCATTATAAGAAGGATGTGGAAGCTTTGGAAAGGGTGCAGAAGAGATTTACTAGGATGTTGCCTGGTATGGAGGGAAGGTCTTACGAGGAAAGGCTGAGGGACTTGAGGCTGTTTTCATTAGAGAGAAGGTTGAGAGGTGACTTAATTGAAACATATAAAATAATAGGAGGGTTAGATAGGGTGGATAGGGAGAGCCATTTTCCTAAGATGGTGACGGCGAGCATGAGGGGGCATAGCTTTAAATTGAGGGGTGAAAGATATAGGACAGATGTCAGAGGTAGTTTCTTCACTCAGAGAGTAGTAAGGGAATGGAATGCTTTGCCTGCAATGGTAGTAGATTCGCCAACTTAAGGTACATTTAAGTAGTCATTGAATAAGCATATGGACGTACATGGAATAGTGTAGGTTAGATGGGCTTGAGATCGGTATGACAGGTCGGCACAATATCGAGGGCCGAAGGGCCTGTACTGTGCTGTAATGTTCTATGTTCTAGCACAGGAACAGGCCCTTTGGCCTTCCAAGCCTGCACCGATCGAGATCCTCTGTCTAACCTGTCATCTATTTTCTAACGGTCTGTGTCCATTTGCTCCCCACCCATCCATGTACCTGTCCAGACATATCTTAAAAGATGCTAACGTGTCTGTGTCTACCACCTCTGCTGGCAACGCGTTCCAGGCACCCACCACCCTCTGTGTAAAGAACTTTCCTCCTCTCACTTTGAACTCATGACCCCTAGTAATTGAGTCCCCCACTCTGCGAAAAAGCTTCTTGCTATCCACCCTGTCTGTACCCCTCATGATTTTGTAGACCTCAATCAGGTCCCCCCTCAGTCTCCGTCTTTCTAATGAAAATAATCCTAATCTACTCAACCTCTCTTCATAGCTAGCACCCTCCATACCAGGCAACATCCTGGTGAACCTCCTCTGCACCCTCTCCAAAGCGTCCACATCCTTTTGGTAATGTGGCGAACAGAACTGTACACAGTACTCTAAATGTGGCCAAACCAAAGTCTTAAACAACTGTAACATGATCTCCCAACTCTTGTACTCAATACCCCGTCCAATGAAGGAAAGCATGCCATATGCCTTCTTGACCACCCTATTGATCTGCGTTGCCACCTTCAGGGAACAATGGTCCTGAACACCCAGATCTCTCTGCTCATTAATTTTCCCTAGGACTTTTCCACTTACTGTATAGTTCGCTCTTGAATTAAATCTTCCAAAATGCATCATCTCGCATTTGCCCAGATTAAACTCCATCTGCCATTTATCTGCCCAACTCTCCAGTCTATCTATATTCTGTTGTAATCTCTGACAGTCCCCTTCACTATCTGCTACTCCACCAATCTTGGTGTCATCTGCAAACTTGCTGATCAGACCACCTACACCTTCCTCCAAATCACTTACATTTATCACAAACAACAGTGGTTCCAACTCAGATCCCTGCGGAACACCGTAGTCACAGGTCTCCAATTTGAGAAACTCCCTTCTACTACTACTCTCTGGCTCCTGTTGCCTAGCCAGTTTTTTTATCCATCTAGCTAGCACACCCTGGACCCCATGTGACTTCACTTTCTCCATCAGCCTACCATGGGGAACCTTATCAAATGCCTTACTGAAGTCCATGTATATGACGTCTACAGCCTTTCCCTCATCAATCAACTTTGTCATGTCCTTAAAGAATTCTATTAAGTTGGTAAGACATGACCTTCCCTGCACAAAACCATGCCGCCTATCACTGATAAGCCCATTTTCTTTCAAATGGGAATAGATCCAATCCCTCAGTATCTTCTCCAGTAGCTTCCCAACCACTGACGTCAGGCTCACCGGTCGATAATTACCTGGATTATCCCTGCTACCCTTCTTAAACAAAGGGACAACATTAGCAATTCTCCAATCCTCCGGGACCTCACCCATGTCTAAGAATGCTGCAAAGATATCTGTTAAGGGCCTGGCTATTTCCTCTCTTGCTTCCCTCAGTTACCTGGGATAGATCCCATCCGGACCAGGTGACTTGTCCACCTTAATGTCTTTTAGGATACCCAACATTTCCTCCTTCCTTATGTCAACTTGATCTAGGTTGAATCTTAACTGCCCTCTGTGTAACTAGGGATGGGAATAAATGCTAGTCAGTAATGCCATCTTCGGCTTAATGAAAAAAAGAAAATTCTTCCCCACATCCTGACTATTTGGAGGAGGTCTGTACACAGTTCCCATCAGAGGCATTTTCCCCTTTATGGCTCCTAAATTCCACCCACAGAGTCGGAAGGTGTAGAATCTATCACTTCTTGCTAAAATTTAATTTCATTTCTTATTGAAAAGGCAATCCTGCCACTCTGCCCGTCCTTTCAATGGAACATGTATCCTTGGATACCCAGCACTGATCCTTAAAGCCATGGCTCTGCAATACATCGTACCTGCCAATTTCAATCTGCACTACAAGCTTATTTGCTTTGCTTCATATCCTGCTTTAAGTACAACACCCTCAGTCCTGACTGCCCCCTCCTTCACATAGTTGTTCCTTTATCTGCTGTGTCGGAAGTTAGATTCCTGACACTTCCCATACAGTCTTTCCTAATACTTATTCAAGTGCAACTGCATTTCAACTGCTGCTCAAGTTATAAAGGGTCCACACCTGATTCTGAATAAAAAGGAGACTGAGATCAGAATGCAACATTTCACTCACCTGCTCTATCATACAGAAGATGTGAGCATCATCCTGTTCGAACCGACGCACTCTGCTTAATCCTGTTAAGGTGCCTGAAAACTCATAGCGATGAAGAACCCCAAAATCAGCTAATCGCAAAGGGAGCTCACGCCAAGATCGTGGACGATGGTCAAACATCAAACTGAAACAAACAGTGTTTAAGCATTCTGGCTCTACCAGTCTGATACACCACTTCTCATGGGAACCAAGTTTCTCATCATGTCTGATACGGATCTGATACGAACTTGGATAAAGTTCACAGAGAATATTCAGTACTGGGGTTATTAGACTCGGTCCCCAGTAACCCACTGATATTATGGAGCCACTGGTACAGGTTAGATACATGACAAAGAACAATCACTAGCCCAATCACCAATCTTAGTGAATGTGCTCTACTCAAGCCTCCTTCCATCTTTCCTCATTCAAATATACAATACGCAACTATTCCCTTCTCCCTTGTGTTTGTCTAGTTTCCCCTGGAATACATCTAAGTTATACACTTCAACCACTCCCTGGGATACCTGTGAATTCTTACTATTCTTTGTTCAGAGAAGCTTCCTCTGAATTCCATACAGGATTTCTTGACGACTATCTTATATTGATTACTATCTTATATTGTGTGTTTCAGGAAACAGTCTTTTTCAAAATCTTTCATAACTTTAGTTACTTCCATGTCGTTCCTGTTCAGCCTTTTTCTAAAACAAAACACAAAAACTCACCTAATTTTATTTTCCTGATGTCAACGCACACATTTCTGATATCATCCTTATGCGTGGTCTCTGCCCCTTCTTCTAGTACCTCTCTTTTTCATAATGCGCACTTACTCACATTTAGTGTTGAGCCTTATTTGCCAATTAGCCTCTTCTGACAGAGAGGGAGTCCTTCTATATTGCAGTATCTGATCACACCTCCACTTATTACAATTTGGAAATTGTATTTTGATTCCAAATCTAAATTGGGAATGTAAACTTTGAATAGTGATCCTCGAGGAATACCACTGCCCACCGTTTGTCACTCAATAACAATCCTTTACTCACAACTCTTCTGTTTTATATTCTTGTCCCCAGACTCCACTTCTCTAACCTTACTCATTAGGGTACTATGGGTTACGTTATTGAAGGCCTTTTTAAAAATTCAGTTATCTACTTTGTCACCATTGTCTACTCTGTTACATCCTTAAATGCACTCAGGAGATCTAGCAAGATTTTCCCTTTCAAAATCCATGTACAGTATTCATTTTTATATATTCTTTTTCTAGGTTTCTACCATTCTCTCCTTTTGCACGGTTTCCAAACTTTTGCTCACTCTCAATCTAAAGTTGGCTAGTCTAATAACATTCCTTGAATGCGTTCTATACCTCCCTTTCTTAAATCTGAGAATGTCATTTGTAATCTGAAAGCTGTGTGGCACGCACTATACATTTTTGTGACAGAATATTAAAGAGACATCACCAATTTCAATATGTTTTATAGATTATTTCTAAAATTAAAAAATGAAATCTCTCTGTGCCAGGCCCTCAGTTTGTTTAGTTTATTCGATTTATCCTTGTTTTCTCAGTTTAATTTTAAATTATGTGATGGCACTGGTGTTAGACTGGAGTGGCAAAAGTCAGAACACCAGGACAAAGTTCAACAGGTTAATTTGAAATCACAGGCTTTTGAAACACTGCTCCTTTGCCAGGTAAGGGATCAGCGCTTCAAAAGCTTATGATTTCAAACTAACCTGTTTAACGATAACCTACTGTCATATGACTCCTAAGTTTAAATGCATATCTGATTGCTCATCTCATTATCCGTTATGTCGATCTGTTACAGTTCCCTGAAATTTCAAAGTGAAATCTTAATTTAAGTATCCAACATTTCTAGACTGTTACCTATGATATCACCTCGCCTATCCCTTCATGTTATTCTTTCCATTACAACTTTCTTCATTTTGTTGATTTGGCTGTTAAGTATTTGACTACTTAACTTAATGTTTCCTGATAATTCAATTTCATCTTTTCTGTTTACTTTTTAATTTAACATTTTTTTCTAACCTCTTTGAATTCCCCCTTATGTATTCCTGTCAATGTACTTACCTGTGTTTCATTCCTAAATTGTTCTGTTATGTTTTTATTCAATCATGGAGTCTCATTCATATTTAGATTGTTCTTTACTTTTAGCAGGAAAAATTCTCTCCACATTGATGAACAAAGTTTTGAATGTTTCTCATTTCTGTTTGCCAATATTGCTTGTTTCATACCTTAAGTTCCAGTCTTAGCCTCTTAACATTATTTTTTCTCTAAAAATCTATGTTTTCATTGTAATTTTGTATTTTGTTGTGATCTCTATTATTTTATTATGGTCACAATTGCCTAGATATGCTCCTTCTTTAACGCATCTACTCTGGTTCAGGTGGTGTTAGCTGGACAGCTGATTCACAAAGTAGGGCGATGACAACTGCACGGTTTCAAATGCCGCACCAGTTGAGGTTATGAAGCACTCACCTTGTTTGCATTGTAGCGGTCCTTCAAGATAAACCACCACACCAGTTGCTTCTGTTGAATGAACGGCCCTCTGGTTTGGTAAGACCATGGCAACTTTATGTACTCCAGTTCATTCCGCATTACTACATGTCAATAGCAAATCTTCCACTGTTGGGGTTTTTCACATATTAGTTAGAAAGACACCCTATATACTCAGTAGGGACTCTATTCACTTTCCCCTTTCTCTACCTCCTCTGCCCAATTAAGATGAGAGCTGAAATTCCTCTTAATATTTTGCAATGTTTATACTCAATTCCTTTAATTATCTACACGTTTCTTCCTCCACCTCTGTCCCCCTACTAGTGGTCTCCGGAGCATTCACGTGCTGGGTCCTTGTAGGTCTCTCTGAAGAGATTCCATTTTGATCCGACTGACACATGCCTTTTTTTTAAATTTCCATGTGTGACGATGCTGACACTTTAGGAGGTTATTTTGTCCTGTTTTCTTTTGAAGAGGGGACATAAGGCAGAGGTTTGGAACTGGCTACTGAAAACGACTTGAATAAACAGCACCGGAGGCCATGGGTTTTGTTTTTTAAAAATGGCCTGAATGGGGCAGCCAGTTCTCTCAAATCAAGATTTCTGTGTTTTGGTTTTTCTCAATAACATCAGAAGACATTGGGGTCTCTAATGAGTAGGAAGTTTCGGTGAATGTCTCTTGTCTGCTTCTCTCTCAATCTTTTATTGACATTTTTTCCCTCGTAGATTGGAGAACTGATGTGAGAATCTTTGTTTGAAATTTCCTTTTAGCCAAGGGCTGTCTGTACGGGACGCAACTATATTGGAACAGTCAATCAGTTATAATTATAGTCATAGAGGTCTACAGCATGAAAACAGGCCGTTTGGCCCTACATGCCGATGCTGCCAAGTTTTCACAATCTAAACCAAATCCATTTGCCTACATTTGGTCCATATCCCTCCGTACCTATTCCATTCATGTACCTGTCTGAATGTTTAAATGACAAAATTGTACTTGCTTCCTCCACTACTTCTGGCAGCTCATTCCAAATACTCACCACCCTCTCCGTGAAAAAACTGCCCCTCTGGGCGCTACATGGGGAAAAGCTATCTGCTATCTATCTGATACCACCCCTCAGTCTCCAAAATTCCCATCCACACAGAGTTCATTTGCCTTATGTGTCAGGCCTCTTGCATTTAAATAAATGCAGTTTAACCGAGACTTCCCTTGCTTCCTGCTGTGCTCTTGCCTGCCCTCTCTACTACCAGAATTACCAAGATTGCCTTGGCTATTTAACTTTCTCTCATTATCTTTTGTACTGTCCTCAACTTTGTCATTTGTCCCCCTACTGCTTTGGATCCCAATATCCCTGCCAGACCAATTGAAACTCTCTTAAGTGGCTTTCACAAATGTCCCATCCAGGGTTAGGTCCCCTGGTAGTTCAGATGCAATCTGTCCCTCTTGCATAGGTTACATCTGCCCTAGAAGAGATCCCAATGATCCAAGAACCCAAATCCCTGTCCCCTACACCAGTTCTGGAGCCATACATTCATCTGCCAAATCCTCCTATTCCTACACTCACAAAGACATGGCACTGGAAGTAGTTAAGAAATTACTACCCTTGAGGTCCTGCATTTTAACCTTCCTAACTCCCTATAATCATTTTGCAGGACCTCATCCCTTTTCTTACCCACGTCATTGGTACCAGTATGTAAAATGACCTCTGCCTGCTCACCCTCCCCCTTTAGAATTTCATGCAATTGTTCAGTTACTATATCCATTATTCTGTCGAGTTTCTGATCTGTTAAGATATTCTAAATTCCTCTGTTTTTGGTTGTATTTTGTTACAGCGTTTAAATAAATTGTGTTCTGCTTAACTTCAAGTAGTTTGACCAGTTGTACTGCATCTGAGACACTTTACATTTACCTTTAAAATAAGAAAAGGTTAGGGTCTATCTACCTTAGAATATGGATCTGGTCCATAACAAATTGGGGGCTCTTATCACCATCCGAATCTATAATTTCAAGTTGGTTTAGCACTATCAGACTCGAAGACTGAGTGGTAATTGTTGGGGTCTTTTATTTTGGGTGTTGAATGCAATTGATTTAAGTAAAGTGTGCCTCATACAGTAATGGCTCTTTAGGTCACTAAGAGTTTTCCAGGTGGGGAGTGGAAGAAGGGACTTTGGAGTTTTACACAAAGTGAGTACAGCAATGTTGTTGGAACTGGCAGACCAGTTAGAGTTGGGGTTGACTTTGTCCACGCAAAAAGGGGAGGTAATTGCAGAAATAGCTCGACATTTACGATTTCCAGAAATGTCACCAGAATCTTCAGAAATGACTAAAATTCAATCGCAAATGAAATAGCTTGAATTAGAGGCAAAAGAAAAGGAAAGAATAGCCAATGACAGAACAAAAGGAAGGAAAAGGAAATGAAATTACAATTAAAAGCAGAGGAAGAAAGCCCGGGTGGCGGGGGGGGCGGTGGAAGAGGAAGGCCCTAGCAGAAGAGAGAAAAGAAAAGCAGAAAGAGAGAGATAACACAGTGTGGAGCTGGGGGAACACAGCAGGCCAGGCAGCAGAGGAGCAGGAAAGATGATTTTTCAGGTCGGTACCCTTCTTCAGAATGAACTTTCCTGCTCCTCCGAGGCTCCCTGGCCTGCTGTGTTCCTCCAGCTCCACATTTTATCTGTGATTCCAGCATCTGCAGTTCTTGCTATCTGTCAGAAAGAGTGAGTTTGAATTTCAGAAGTCAGCAAGTAGAGGGCAAAGTCGACTTAAAAGGGCAGAGATGAAGGTAGAAGTAGAGGCTTCATGAAGAGGATAGTGATGATGAAAAAACCCATCATATCGAAAGGCCTGGTGGGGACCTATTGAAGTATGTCTAGGCATTGCCCAAGTCTGATGAGAAGGATGTAGAATCCTTTTTCAGTTCATTTGAGAAAGTGGCCACTGACCATATGGGTTTTATTGATCGAAACAAGGTTGGTAGATAGTGCTAGTGAGGTATTTGCATCACAATCAGAGTAGGTATCTAGAGAGTATGCACAAACAAAGAAAACCATTTTAAGTACATATCAGCTGCTGGCAGAAGCCTATAGACAATGTTTTGGCAATCTAAGTTTTGGACCCTGGTCAAACGTACATTGACTTTGAAAGGGTCAGATAATGTAATTTTACTAGGTTGATAAGGGCATTGAAAATAGATCAAACATTGACACTCTTAGAGAAACAATTATTTAGGAGTTCAAAATTTCATTTCCTGAAGCAGTGAGAATTCATGTGGAAGAGCAGAGAGTGAAAACTACAAGATTAGCAGCTGAAACAGGTGATAATTATGAGTTGGTTCATAAATCAATGTTGACATCAATTTCAATCTGTGAGGCACACACTAATTGGGTAAAAGAGAAATCTCAGTGATAACAGAAAGGGGATCTCATTGAAGATAATAAAGATGGGTTTCCTTTATACCCAGCAATAAACTATGAGGGCGAAAGAGAAGTAAAAAGACTCAGGTGTTTTCACAGCAATAAAGTCTATAAAAAGAACTGGGAAGACAGCTGTGGGAAAACAGAATAAGCTAGTGAATTTTGTTGAAGTGGTAATGGAAAAACACAGTGGAAGCTAAAATGCTGCACCAGAATGTTCAACCTGGTCAAAGGTTGGTTGAAAAGAAACTGCCAGATCTTCTTAAACCATTTACTTGCAAGGGGGACGTTTACTCGCATATGCCAGGAGGATCAGGTAAATAAATTACAATTTGAAGAGATATGCTGAAAGATGAAGAGATATGTAACTCAGAAGGGCTACTGCCAGAAAAGGCGGTAATATGTGGAATTCATGGTGAGATGAGAAGTGTTCCATTATGTAAACCGAGGTTGGCACATCTGGTGAAAAGCGGAGAAGTGGTAGTGGGAGTACTGGAGGAACTCTTAGCTCCAGGAATACAATTTGTCCTTGGTATAGAACATACAACATAGAATACAGCACAGAACAGGCCCTTCGGCCCTTGGTGTTGCACCGACCTGTGAACTAATCTAAGCCCATCCCCCGACACTATCCCATCACCATCCATATGCTTATCCAAGGACTGTTTGAATGCCCCGAATGTGGCTGAGTTAACCACATTGGCAGACAGGGCATTCCATGCCCTTACCACTCTCTGAGTAAAGAGCCTGCCTCTGAGTAAAGAGCCTGCCTCTGACATCTGTCTTAAATCTATCACCCCTCAATTTGCAGCTACGCCCCCTTGTACAAGTCAATGTCATCATCCGAGGAAAACACTGTCCACCCTATTAATATTGATATAGCTGGATCACAGGTGGGAGTGCTGCCAACTATGGTTGAAAAGTCACAGGAAAATTAGGCAACTTAGGTGTTATAAGAAGTATATCCTGTGACTTTTCCTGAATATGTGGTAACAAGGTCACAAAACCACACACACTGAAGCAGGAAGAGAAATCAAAGAATAAAGGTAAGGAAATTGAAGTAAGTTATCAGAGACTATGCTGGTTGGGAATAAACAAGAACAGGTGGGGAAACAAACTTAACTGAATTACAACAGAAAATGAAAACAAAGCAATTGTATCCAAAAGGATACACAGAAGAAGAAAGAGTGTATCCCAGAACATTAATATCTTCAAAATAGCGTCTTGAAGAGGAAACGGTAATCATCACGTATTCAGGTAGATAAGAAGTCGGCATAAGTTCATGAAGTGGTACGGTTAACACTGCTGCCTCACGATGCAGGGAACTTGGGCTTGATTCCTCCCTCAGGCGACTGTCTACATAGGTTTCCTCCGGGCGCTCCAACTTCCTCCCAAAGTGCAAAGATGTGTAGGATAGGTAGATTAACCATGGGAAATGCAGGGTTACAGGGATAGGGTTGGGGAGCAGGGGCGAGCCTGGGTGGGATGTTCTTTGGAGGGTCCATGTGGACTGGATGGGCTGATTTCACATGATTCTATGAAGTTGTATTACCAGCAGGTTATAAAAAGGTGGCATTGCAGTTAGCACATAAATTACCAGTAGGAAGTTATCTGGGAGTAAGGAAAACTCAAGCCAAAATACAAAAAACATTTTTCTGGACTCAACTGCATGAGGATGTAGCTGAATTTTGCCAGACATGCTACACGCATCAAGTAATTGGAAAATCTCAGGCAGCGATAAAACCAGCACCTTTAATACCCATTCCTACATTTGAGGAACCTTTCACAAAAAGTCTTGATTGATTGGGTTGGACTCTACTAAAGCAAAAAGTAGGAATCCGTATTTGTTGACAATAATGGATGTATCCAAAGATTTCCACAGTCTATTCCACTACACAGTATCACAGCTGAAAGGACTGCAGAACAGTCACTCAAATTTTTCACTAGATGCACACTATCCAGAGATACAATCAGATCAAGGGTCAAATTTTATATCAATATTATTCAAAGTTACAGATAGCACAAGAATAAAGCAATTCAAATCCACTGTGTGTTAACCAGAATTGCAAGGAGCATTACAAGAGTGGAAATCAAACTTCAAAGGCTATGCTAAGGGTTTACAGTCAAGATGTCCAGATGATTGGGATAAATGAATTCCATTTGAACTTTTTGCAATTAGGGATGCACCAAATGAATCTATCAAAATCAGTCCATTTTAAGTTGTAGACTTGCTTGCCGAGCTAGTGTGTTTGACGACAGCCATTTCGTCACCCAGCTAAGTACAATTGTCAGTATATCTCCAGTGAAGCGCTGATGTTCTATCTCGCTTCTATTCATGCGCCTCAGTTTGCTGGCAAGGTTGGCATTACTTCTGGGTCTATTTTTCAGTAGTTTGTATATCGGGTCCAGTTCAATGTACTTGTTGATGGAGTTCCGAGGGAATAAGCTGGGAAGCACTAATCTAATTAAGTCTGTGTGGGTGGAGTTGAGGAACCACAAAGGTTAAAAAAAAAACCATAATGGGAGTTATGTACAGACCTCTTAACAGTGATCAGGACCAGGGGCGAAAGTTGCACCGGGAAATAGATAGGGCATGTCAGAAAGGCAGGGTCACAGTGATCATGGGGGACTTCAATATGCAGGTGGACTGGGTGAATAATGTTGCCGGTGGATCCAAAGAAAGGGAATTCATGGAACACTTACAGGATGGCTTTTTAGAGCAGCTTGTGATGAAGCCCACAAGGGAGCAGGCTATTCTGGACTTAGTGCTATGTAATGAGCCTGACTTTATAAAAGATCTTACAGTAAGGGAACACTTAGAAAGCAAAAATCATAACATGGTAGAGTTCAGTCTGCAGTTTGAAAGAGAGAAGGTAAAGTCGGATGTAATGGTGTTACAGTCAAATAAAAGTAATTACTGGGGCATTAGAAAGGAAAATCGACTGGAAGCAGAGCCTAGTGGGGAAGACAGTAGACCAACAACGGCAGGAGTTTCTGGGTGTAATTGAGGACTCGGCACAGAGGTTCATCCCAAAGAAAAGAAACATTATCCGGGGGTCGGGAGGGGGGGTGGTGGTGGAATTAGACAGCCATGGCTGACAAAGAAAGTCAGGAAATGTATCAAAGAAAAAGAGACAGCCTATAATAAAGTGGCCAAGAGCACTGGGAAATCAGAAGATTGGGAAGGCTTCAAAAATAAACAGTGGATAACAAAGCGAGAAATAAGGAACAAGAAGATCAAATATGAAGGTAGGCTAGCCAGAAATATTAGAAATGATAGTAAAAGTTTCTTTCAATACATAGGAAACGAACGAGAGGCAAAAGTAGACATTGGGCCGCTCCAAATTGATGCTGGAAGGCTAGTGATGGGAGATAAGGAAATAGGTGAAGAACTTAAGTACTCTGCGTCAGTCTTCACAGTGGAAGACATGAGTAATATCCCAACAATTAAGGAGAGTTAGGGGGCAGAGTTGAGTATGGTAGGCATTACAAAAGAGAAAGTGCTAGAACAGCTAAAAGGTCTAAAAATTGATAAGTCTCCAGGCCCCGATGGGCTACATCTTGGAGTTCTGAGGGAGGTGGCTGAGGAAATAGTGGAGCTGTTGGTTGTGATCTTTTAAAAGTCACTGGAGTCAGGGAAAGTCCCAGATGATTGGAAAATCGCTCTTGTAACCCCCTTGTTCAAGAAAGGATGAAGACAACAGACGGAAAATTATAGGCTGATTAGTCTAACCTCAGTTGTTGGTAAAATTCTAGAATCCATTGTTAAGGATGAGATTTCTAAATTCCTGGAAGTGCAGGGTCAGATTAGAACAAGTCAGAATAGATTTAGTAAGGGGAGGTCGTGCCTGACAAACCTATTAGAATTCTTTGAAGAGGTAACAAGTAGGTCAGACCAGGGAAACCGAGTGGACGTTATCCAAAAGGCCTTCAATAAGGTGCTTCACGGGAGGCTTCTGAGTAAGGTGAGGGCCCATGGGGTTCGAGGTGAGCTACTGGCATGGCTGTCTGACAGAGGCATAGAGTTGGGATACAAGGCTTGTTTTCGTAATGGCAACTGGTGACAAGTAGTGTCCTGCAGGGTTCAGTGCTGGGGCCACAACTGTTCACTTTATATATTAATGATCTGGATGAAGGGACTGGGGGCATTCTGGCAAAGTTTGCTAATGATATGAAGTTAGGTAGACTGGCAGGTAGTACTGACAAGGTGGGGAGACTGCAGAAAGATTTAGACAGTTTAGGAGAGTGGTCCAGGAAATGGCCGATGGAATTCAATGTGAGTAAATGCGAGGTTTTGCACTTTGGAAAAAAGAATACAGGCATGGACTATTTTCTAAAGGGTGAGAAAATTCATAAAGCCGAAGAACAAAGGGATCTGGGAGTCCAGGATTCTCCAAAGGTTAACTCGCAGGTTGAGTCTGTGATTACGAAAGCAGATGTAATGTTGTCATTTATCTCAAGAGGGTTGGAACATAAAAGCAGCGATGTGCTTCTGAGGCTTTATAAAGATCTAGTTAGGCCCCATTTAGAATACTGTGTCCAATTTTGGGCCCCACACCTCAGGAAGGACATACTAGCCCTGGAGCGTGTCCAGCGGAGATTCACGCGGATGATCCTTGGAATAGTAGGCCTAACATACAATGAACAGCTGAGGATCCTGGGATTGTATTCATTAGCGTTTAGAAGGTTGAGGGGAAATCTAATAGAAACTTACAAGATAATGCACGACTTAGAAAGGGTGGTCGCTGGGAAGTTGTTTCCGTTAGGCGGGGAGACTAGGACCCGTAGGCACAGCCTCAGAATTAGATGGGGTCAATTTAGAATAGAAATGAGGAGACACTTCTTCAGTCAGAGAGTGGTGAGCCTGTGGAATTCATTGCCACAGAGCACAGTGGACGCCGGGACATTAAATGTCTCCAAGGCAGAGATTGATAATTCCTTGCGAGATCAAGAATTTCAGGGCTACGGGGAGAGTGCGGGTAAGTGGAGTTGAAATGATTAAATGGCGGAGTGGACTCGATGGGATGAATGGCTTTCCTTCTACTCCTATGTCTTATCCGAAACAGTGAAGACAATTTCAGCTTTAGTCACACAAAACAGACTATATTAATTTGAAGTATTTCCGTTTAGTATGAAAAATGTGTTCAAAGACTAACCAATAAAAAGTTATTTCAGGATATTCAGGATGTGCATTCACAACCTGGTAGTTTTTATTTGAACATGGAAGGAACATTTGCAGCATCTATCAGAATTGTTTGATCGACTTCCAGAAGCAGGATTGGTGAAAGAGCGAATTTGCAAGAGCTCAAGTCACTTTCCTGGGCCATGTCACTGGTAAGGGACAGATGGCCCCATTGGGCGTGACAACAAAGGTTATTGGGAAATTTCCCAAATTAACAAAGAGGGCAGTACCATGATTCCTCGGATTAAGTGGGTTTTATCAGAAGTTCGCAACTAATTTTAGCAGTGTGATTGCTCCACTGACTGACTTACTGAGGTGCAGAAAATTTCAGTGGACGGCAGACTATCAGAAGGCATTTGACAGTGTTAACCACTGCCCCAGTGTTAGCCACACCTAATTACCCCATTCAGAGTGGTTGTCGATGTAGATGTCGGTACTGTACTCTTACAAGATGACCATAAGATAGAAAGACCTATCGGGTATTTTTCCGGAAAATTAAATACTCATCAAAAGATATATTCCATAATTGAGAAGGCTACCTTAAGCTTGGTACTTGCATTACAACATTTCAACATTTATATTGCCAGTAATGTGTACGAGACAATATACACATTGATCATAATCCCTTAAAGTTTCTGGTGACATGCAAGCACAATAATTCCAGACTGTTTATATGGAGTTTATTATTACAGCCATTCAATGTGAAAATTATACATGTGGCAAGAGGAGAAACGTAACCGCCAAAGTGTTGTTATGGTTTTAATGAAGAAAAACGGAGCCGTTGAGTGGCAGAAGTCAAGGGATGAAATAGATTATAGCAGTGAATGTTTGCACGCTTACAGTCAGTATAATGTATACGTATTAGAGTGTACTCATCGAGCAAGACTAAGGGTTTTAAAAATGAAGCCATCTTCATATATGGAGGATTCTTTTTTAAAGGGGTGGAAGTGTGACGATGCTGTCGTCAGGTTATTTTGTTTTGAAGAGAGGATGTATGGCAGAGGTTCCGAATTGGCTAAAGATGACTTGAATTTTTTTTAAAAAACAGCCTGAATGGGCAGCCAACTCTCTCAGATCCAGATTTCTGGGTTTTGGTTTTTTTCTTTCAGTAACATCAGAACATATTGGGGTCTCAAAAGAGTTGGTAGCTTTAGTAAACATCTCTTGGCTGCTACTCGCTCTGAATCTTCTCTTGAAGCTTTGTTCCGTTCTGGATTGGAAAACTGCATGTGAGAATCTGTGTCTGAACTTTCTTTTTGGCAAATGGTGTTACTAATATTGGAACAGTTAATGAGGAATAGTTTCTCTATCTATTATTCTGCTAAGTTTCCAATCTGCGAAATTATTCTATATTCCTTCTTTAGTAGTATTTTAACTACACTGTTTAAATGAACTGTGCTTTCCTTAAAGTTGGGTCTGCCATTTTAAAATATTTTTGAGGGGGCCTGATCTGGTCCATAAAAATCTCATCCCTTCGACTCCAAGATGGCAGCAGAGTAGCAGTGCTGAGCCTGGGGCTTGTCTGCTCCCATCTGCTTTTTTTTATTACTTTTGCTCTTTGTCTTTAAAAATTGGAGAGTGGTTGGTGAAGGAGACATCCGGTGGTGGTAGCAGTGGCAGCAATGCCAGGATGAACCTGACATAGCTCCATTCCAGCCCAGGGTCTGCCAGCAAGGGAGGAGGTCCCAGGCTGACTCTCCCAGTGCAAACTCACAGGCTGAGCCAAGGCTCCAGGTCTGCAGCTAGTCCAGCTGCCAGAAAGAGCAGAAGTACTGGCAGAGGACTCTGATGATCAATGACTGGTACAGCATCTGGAGGAGCATCGGCTGGGGAACAGAAGGGATGTAACCTGCGCATCCCCAGATCTATGGCCCCAGCTCAGACATGGCAGTCACAACTGTGGCATAGGCAGAGACCCATAAGCAAGACCCCAGAGCCTATTACAGAGACCCCGGGTGATGTCAAGCAACAACTGGAGGAGCAGCAGAGGAGGAATAAGATGAAGACAGAAAGTAAATCTTGCATTATATTGTGACTCAAGTTAGCGTCGAAACATGGCAACACTATGTATAACACACAAAAGACACTTTTACACAGTATTTTTAAATACATGTGACAATAAATCTAAATCTAGACATATAGCTCCTCATCCTTTGCAGTCAGCACCCAGCCTCAACAGGTGTACATAGATCCACAGTATCTGCTTGACTCCAAGGACATTAGAACAACAAACTAACTTCTTAACATCTCTTCCAAAAAGCAGACAAATTTGCAATATTCTAATAATAGCCCAATTGTCTAACACATACCAATGACTGGGGCAATTCATGGGTTTCAGTGCAAATACTTCCTTCTCCACCTCAAAGCTAAACATGTTCTCACGGTAGTGCTGCCAGTGGCCAGATACTTCCCACAGCCGCCTGCTGTAGATATTTGGAGAGATCACTTCAGTGAATCCACGTCTATGATACTCCTCCTGTAACAGATATAGATCAACAGTCAACAATAAACTTGCATTTACTTGCACCTCCCATGATGTCAGAGAGAACTTTTGAAGTCCATGGTTCTAAAGATTGCAAACTATAAATACAGCAAAACTGCACAAAATAGCCATGCAATTGAATACTGTTATTGTGACACCATTAGAAAAATAAACATTTTCCAAAGTAAAATGAAAACACGTTCACATGACATGGGCATCACTCAAGACCAATATCCATTACCCATCCTTATTTATTCACATGAAAACGGCAGTGTACCGCTTTTGAACCACATACGCTCATCTCACGCAAGTAACGGTGTTGTTAGGCAGGAAGTGTCAGGATTTAACCCAGCTACAGAGAACTAAAACGATAATTCCCAGTCAGGACTGGGTGTTATTTGGAAGATGTGAGATTTGCATATCATGGTGCTCTCACGTACCTATTGCCCTTGTCTTTCCACATGGTAGAAGTCATTTGTCAATATGTACCATATCTTTCACATCCTACCAGAGGGGGCAAGGCAGGTTTACAATGTAATGCATTGTCCAAAGATCAGCACCTACGACTGCGTAGCACTCCCTCACAAATGAAATGTCATCCTATATTTTGTGCTCAACTCCTGGAGCTGGAACCCATGACCTTCTGATTCAGAAAAGTGCTATCCAACGAGACAAGGTGACTGGTATCAACTGCCACAACACAAACTCTTTATAGATAGCTTTTGCCTCCATTGGCTTAATGCTCACCTCAAGAATCAAGTCTCGCCATTCTCACTTACTGCCCTAAGAAAGCATTGTTACTCATAGAAGTCCAGGTAGCACATATTATTTTAATGTGAAGTATCATAGCTGGAGCACATCTTGTTCAGAACTACCTAGTGGAAATACCCAGGAGTAGCATTTACTGATCATTTTTCTTCCTTAAATCCATTAGCAGATGCTTTTCATTTCTGAGCACAAACCAGAGGAAGCTGCTCTTTATAACTGCATAAGCTACTCCACCTCCATGATTTCTAAAACAATATAAACTGTTGGTGTTCAATTGATATATGAATATGGCCAATACCTGTATAAATGCTGTTAGCGTGTTGTAAATAAAAGCTCCCCTTGGCAGAAAGAAACAGCTCCCGGGGCTGAGCTCATGGAAGAAGAACAATTCTTGCTCCTGTAATGCACATAGCAGTAAAATGAGAGTGAGAAGCAATGCACAATCCAGGCAAAAACTGTTCAAAGAATCTGGTCCATATTAGGATTACAGGAACAAAAACAGGAAGTTGTTACTCTTTTCTCCACACCCTCACCCTCCCCAAACAGTCGATATCAGCTTTCAGCAATTCATGACAGTTTACTCAGACCTATGCACATTTTATGAATGCATAGCTAGAGCTACAGCAGCCACATTATTAGACACCCCCCACCCTCTATCAGAGTGTGAGAAGAGGAGATCTCTAGTACACAAACTAAGGGTAAACTTAAATATGGGAACCCTCAAAGGACAGTGCTGACATGACCAGGGTAGGGCAGAAAGCAATCTAATTGTTATTAACCTTCAGCGAGTTTGTTAAATAGAACCTTTACTGTAACATCAATTTCAGAGACCTTAGTTAAATGAAAAACAGATGAAAATCAGTTCAATCATTTCTTACAATGTTTAATAGTTTGGTCTTCAATGCACGAAACTGCCCCAACCTGAACAACAGATTATTTTATGAATGATTGCAAGTAAGCCTTACTTTCAGTTTGTTGACCCTCCAGAACTGACCTGAAATTATTAGGATCATAAGTAACCTAGAAAAAAAAACCATTGGGGATTGAAGCTTTACCTCCCCTATTTCCTGAAGGAAGCTTTGTTTGTTCGTTATAAAAACTTTACAAACTAAAATTAACGTGAAGATCAACAAAACCCCAGGCCTGATGACCTGCCCGAGAGTCTTAAAAGCAGCTGGAGAGGAAGTGAGTACTTAGATTATAATCTTCCAAAATTCCATAGATTTTGGAAACGTACCACAAGATTGTTGCAGATGTAACTGTTGGCTGGCCAACAGAAGACAGCGAGTGGTAGTAGAAGGAAAATATTCTGCCTGGAAGTCAGTGGTGAGTGGGGTTCCACAGGGCTCTGTCCTTGGGCCTCTACTGTTTGTAATTTTTATTAATGACTTGGACGAGGGAATTGAAGGATGGGTCAGCAAGTTTGCAGACGACACAAAGGTCGGAGGTGTCGTTGACAGTGTAGAGGGCTGTTGTAGGCTGCAGCGGGACATTGACAGGATGCAGAGATGGGCTGAGAGGTGGCAGATGGAGTTCAACCTGGATAAATGCGAGGTGATGCATTTTGGAAGGTCGAATTTGAAAGCTGAGTACAGGATTAAGGATAGGATTCTTGGCAGCGTGGAGGAACAGAGGGATCTTGGTGTGCAGATACATAGATCCCTTAAAATGGCCACCCAAGTGGACAGGGTTGTTAAGAAAGCATATGGTGTTTTGGCTTTCATTAACAGGGGGATTGAGTTTAAGAGTCGTGAGATCTTGTTGCAGCTCTATAAAACTTTGGTTAGACCGCACTTGGAATACTGCGTCCAGTTCTGGGCGCCCTATTATAGGAAAGATGTGGATGCTTTGGAGAGGGTTCAGAGGAGGTTTACCAGGATGCTGCCTGGACTGGAGGGCTTATCTTATGAAGAGAGGTTGACTGAGCTCGGTCTCTTTTCATTGGAGAAAAGGAGGAGGAGAGGGGACCTAATTGAGGTATACAAGATAATGAGAGGCATAGATAGAGTCGATAGCCAGAGACTATTTCCCAGGGCAGAAATGGCTAGCACGAGGGGTCATAGTTTTAAGCTGGTTGGTGGAAAGTATAGAGGGGATGTCAGAGGCAGGTTCTTTACGCAGAGAGTTGTGAGAGCATGGAATGCGTTGCCAGCAGCAGTTGTGGAAGCAAGGTCATTGGGGTCATTTAAGAGACTGCTGGACATGCATATGGTCACAGAAATTTGAGGGTGCATCCATGAGGATCAATGGTCGGCACAACATTGTGGGCTGAAGGGCCTGTTCTGTGCTGTACTGTTCTATGTTCTATGTTCTATGTTCTAACCCCTCTATTCGAGAAAAACAAGAGGAGAAGACAGAAAGCAGGAGATTGTGGGTTAGCCAGTTTAGCATGTCATTTGAAGATGTTCGCAAGATACTCAGGAAATCATAAAAACAATTAGAGAAATATTAACCTGGTTACGTGAAAGAGAAGTAGTGTTTGGCAAATTGATTACAGGACGTAAGCAGGGTAGGTAAAGGGAAACCAATAGGTGCAGTCTATTTGGATTTCCAAAAGGCACATGATAAGGTGCCACTTAAAAGGTCATTGCACAAGGTAAGAAGAGCTCATGATGTTCAGGTGACATATTATTCAGTCATAGGGCACAAAAAGAGAGCCCTCGGTCCAACTTATCCATGCCAGACAAGTTTCCCAAACTGAAATTGTCCTACTTGTCTGTGTTTAGCCTATATCCCTTTAAATCGTTCCTATTCATATACATGTCCAAATGTCTTTTAAATGTTTTAACTGCACCTGTATGTACCACTCACTCTAGCAGCTCATTCCACATACGAATCACCCTCTCCATGAAAATGTTCCCCTTAGGTCCCTTTCAAGTCCTTCTCCTCTCATCTTAAAAATATGCCCTCCAGCTTTGAACTCCCGTAGCCTAGAGAAAAGACCTTTGGTATTTATCTTATCTATGGCCTTCATGATTTCATAAACATCTAGAAGATCACCCCTCAACCTCCTACATTCTAGCAGAAAAAGTCTCAGCTTATCCAGCCTCTCAGAGTCAGAATCATACAGCATGGATATGGTATAATTAGTCCACGTCGACAACGTTCCCAAACAAAACTATTCCCACTTGCCTGCATCTATTCCATATCCCTCTAAAACATTCCCATTCATGCACTTATCCAAATGTCTGTTAAATGTTGTAACTATAACTGTATCTATTCTTGCAGTTCATTCCACACACAAACTGCTGTGTAAAAAAGTTCAACATCATGTCTCTTCTGAAGTTTTCTTGTCTCACGTTAAAAAGATGCCTGCTAGTTTTGAACTCCCCCACCCTAGGGAAAAGACTCTTGCTACTCACCTTATCTATGCCTCTCGTGATTTTATAAACCTACCCCCAACTTCCTACTCACCCGTGCAAAATATCCCAGTCTCTCCTTATAACCCAAATTGTCCATTTCCAGCAACATTCTGGTAAATCTTTGCTGAACCCTCTCCAGTTTAATAATATCCTCCTTATAACAGGGCAACCAGAACTGTACACAGTACTCCAAAAGGGGATTCACCAACATCTTGTACAACCCCAACATGATGACTCAACTCTTATACTCAGAGCAGAACAACGATGGCAAGTGTGCTAAACACCTGTTTAACCATCATGTCTACCTGTGATGCAAATTTCAAAGAATTACGTGCCTGGAGCTGAGGTCTCTCTGTTCAACAACATTACGTTGCGCCCTACCTTATTTGTATTATCAAAATGCAACGCTTCACATTTATCCAAACTAAACACCATCTGGCGCTCCTCAGTCAACTGACCTAATTGATCAAGGCCTCTTTGTAATCTTAGATAATCTTCTTCACTGTCCATTATACCACTGACTTTCATGTCATCTGTAAACTTACCAACCATACCTCCTATATTCTCACCCAAATCATTTGCATACATGATAAACCAAAGTGGGCCAGTACTAATCGCTGTGGAACTCTGCTGGTCACAGGCCTCAGGTCTGAAAAACAACCCTCCACCACCACCCTCTGTCTCCTACCATTAGATCAACTCTGTACCCCGTTGGCAAGCTCTCCCCAAATCCTTTGTGATCTAATGTTGCTGATTAGCTTACCATGCAGAATCTTTTTAAGGCTTTAAAGTCCACGTAAACAGTGTCTACCGCTCTGCCCTTGTCAATCTTTTTGGTTACCTCCTCAAAAAACTCAAGCACATTTATGAGACACGATTTCCATTGCACAAAACCATGCTGATTATCCAAATCCATTGAAATCATACTTCTTAGAATCCCCTCCAACTTAACCACCACTAACGTTAAATTCACTAGTCTCCAGTTCCCAGACTTCTGCTTGCAGCCCTTCTTAAATAAAGGCAGAACACCAGCCACCCCCAGGCCTCAGGCACCTCACCCATAGCTGTAAATGATACAAATATCTCTGTGAGGGGAGCTGCAATTTCTTCCCTAACTTCCCACAATGTCCTGGGATACACTTGATCAGGTCCTGGAGATCTATCCACCTTTGTTTTTTTTAAGGCCTCCGGTACTTCCTCTTCTGTAAAGTGGACCATTTTAAAGACATCAATACTTATTGCTCTCAGTTCCCTGGTATCCATGATTTTCTCCATAGTAAAAACTGACAAAATATTCATTTAGTATCTCTCCCATCTCCTGTGGTTCCACACAGTTGATCTTGTTAATCTTTACAAGGCCCTCTTCTCTCCCTTGTTGCTTTTTTGCCCTGATATGTACTTGTAGAATCTCTTGGGGTTATCCTTAATCTTACTTCATAGCCCCTTTTTGACCTTTTGAGAGTGCTCCTACACTCCTTATCTGCAAGAGATTCACTTGATCCAAGTTGTCAATACCTAATATGTGCCTCCTTCTCATTCTTGACCAGAGCTTCAATACCTATATTCATCCATTGCTCCTCATTCCTACTAGCCTTACCCTTCCCTCTAACAGGAACATAATGCCTCTCAACTTCCGTTATCCCGTTTTTGAAAGCCTCCGACTTGCCAGTTGTTCCTGTACCAGCAGTCAGTTCACTCCAATTAACTTTCCAAAGTTCCAGTCTGATACTGTCAAAATGTGCCTTACTCCAATTTAGAACTTTAACTTTTATATATGTCTTTTCCTTTTCCATAAATATTTTAAAACTGATATAATTATGATCACTGTTCCCAAAGTGCTCCCTCACTAACACTTCAGTCACTTGCCTGTGTCATTTCCCATGAGAAGGTCAAGTTTTGCTCCTTGTCTAAAAGTGCATCTATATTAAAGTTTTTCAGAAGATTTGTAGCTCGGGTCGTAGACATGCTCACTAAGCCAGTGAATTTGGTTGCAAATGCTTCATCACCTTCCTAGGTAACATCATCAGGGCTCTCCTGGTGAAATGTCAGCGTGCTGTTCCACTTGTTATTTATATGCCTTGCTTTGCTGGGGTGGTTGGTATTAGTTCCTGTGTTGCTTCTCAGTGGTTTGTACACAGGGTCTAATTCAATGCGTTTGTTGATGAAGTTCCAGTTTGAATACCAGGCCTCCAAGAATTCCCTGGTGTGTCTGTTTGGCTTGTGCAATTATCGATGTGTTGTCCCAGTCAAATTTGTGTCCCTTGTTGTAAGTGTGCAGTGAGACCAGTGAAAATTAGTCATGTCTCTCGGTGGCTAGTTGTTCATGTATCCATATAACCAGTCAATTTTCTTCTGGTTTGTCCTATGTAGCGTTTCTCACAGTCCTTACATGGTATTTTGTATATGACCCCAGTTTTGGGTATAGGATCCTGTATGTTCATTGGGAGCAGTTGTAAGGTGGTTGTCTGTTTATGGGCTACTCTGATATGTAGAGGTCTGAGTGGTCTTGTGGTCATCTCTCTTATTTCTCTGACATACAGTAAGGTGATAAGTGATTCTGGTCATGTTCTGGCATCCTGTTGTGGGGTGTCTCAGAGGTAACTGCGGATTGTGCTTTTTAGGTATCCTTGAGAATTTATAGTGAATGTGTACAATGATAGAAGCTACTGGTTAGTGAAGTCAGATCATATAGGATTTAGGGAGATTAGATACTTGCCAATTGGATACAAAACTGGCTTGACAGTGGGAGACAGAGGGTGGTGGTGGAGGAGGAGGAGGAGGGTTGTTTTCGAACTGGAAGCCTTTGATCAGTGGTATTCCAAAGGGATCAGTGCTGGGTTCACTGTTGTTTGCAATTTATACAAAAAAGTGGTTAGCACTGCTGCCTCATAGGAGTGGGTGCGATTCCAGCCTCAGGCAACTGTGTGTGTTGTGTTTGCACTTTCTCCCTGTGTCTACAGGGTGCTCCAGGTTCATCCTACAGTCCAAACATGTGCTGGTTAGGTGGACGGTCATGCTGAATTGTCTGTAGTGTCCAGGGATGCGCAGGTTGGGTGGATTAGGGATGGGAAATGCAGGGTTATAGGGACAGGACAGAGGTGTTGGGCTATGTGGGATGCTCTTTGGAAGGACTCAGTAGGCCAAATGGCCTGCTTCCACACTGCAAGGATTCAATGATACAGATGAGAAAATAGAAAGCATGGTTAGCAAGTTTATGAATGATACCAAAATAGGTAATGTAGTGGACAGCAAAGATGATTATCTCAGAGTGAGACCTTGATCAGATGGAAAGAGGAGAAGTAGATGGAGTTTAATTTAGATAAATGTAAGGTGTTGCATTTTGCTAAGGCAAATCAGGGCAGTTCTTACACAGTTAATGTAGGGCTCTGAGGAGTGTTGTCAAACAGAGAGACCAAGGAGTTCAGATACACAGTTAATTAAAAGTTCCTCCACAGGTAGACAGAGTGGTAAAAATGGAGTTCATTGCCTTCACTGCTCAGACCATTGAGTACAGGAGTTGGGACATCACGTGATGGTTGTACTTGACACTGGTGAGGCCACCTTTGGAGTAATGAGTACAGTTCTAGTCACCCTGCTAAAAGGAAGGAAATTAAGTTGAATAAGGTGCAGAAAAGATTTACAAGGACGTTACTGGAACTAGAGAGTTTGAGTTATAAGGAGAGGATATAGGAGGTTGACAGGTATGTATGGAGGCTTCTAAAATCATGAGGCTTCTAAAATCATAAGGTGAAAGCAAAGGTCTTTTCCCTAGTGCTGGCGAATTCAAAATTAGACGGCATAATTTTAAGACAAGAGGAGAAAGATTTATAAAGAGGCCTACAGCAACATTTTCTCACTGAGGGTGGTTCATATCACAGAGCCATAGAGCTATACAGCATGGAAACAGACCCTTTGGTCCAATTTATCTATGCCAACCACATATCTAAAATAATCCAGTCCCATTTGCCAACATTTACCCCACATCCCTCTAAACCGTTCCTGTTCACATACAATTACAACATTCAAAAGGCTTCTGGATGGGTATCAGCCTCCACCACTTCCTCTAGCAGCTCACTGCATACATGCACCTCCCTCTGCGTGAAAAGGTTACCCCTCAGGTCCCTTTCAAATCTGTCCCCCTCACCTTAAACCTACAACCCTTGGGGGAAAATCCTTGACTAATCACCCCATCTATGCCCCTCATAATTTTATAAATTTCAATTATGTCAACACCTCAGCCTCCGATGTTCCAGGGAAAATAGCCCTAACCTACTCAGCCTCTTCCTCCAAACCTTCCAACCCTGCAAGATCCTTGTAAATCTTTACTGAACCCTTTCAAGTTTCACAACATCCTTCCTATAGCAGACAGACCAGAATTGGTTAGGCCACTTTTGGAAAACTGGGCTCAATGTCCTGTACAGCCGCAACATGACAACCTAATTCCTATACTCAACACACTTACCAATAAAGACAAGTGTATCAAATGCCTTCTTCACTATTCTGTCTACCTGCCACTCTACTTTCAAGGAACTATGAACCTGCACTCCAAGGCCTCTTTGTTCAGCAACAATGCCCAGGACCTTACCATTAAGTATGTAAGTCCTGCCCTGATTTGCCTTTCCAAAATGCAGCACCTCACATTTATCCAAATTAAACTCTAATTCCCATTCCTCAGCCCAGCAGCCCACCTGATCAAGATCCTGTTGTAGTCCAAGGTAACCTTAGCAGTAAACTACACCACCAATTTTGGTGTCATTGGCAAACTTACTAATCATTCCTACGTTCACATCCAAATCATTTGTATAAATGACAAAAAGCAATGGACCCAGCACTAATCCTTGTGGCACACCACTGGTCACAGACCTCCAGTCTAGAAAAACAACCCTCCACCAGCATCCGGTCTCATACCTTCAAGCCAGTTCTATATCTAAATGGCTAGTTTTCCTTGTATTCCACGTAATCTAACTTTGCTAACCAGTCCACCACAAAGAACGTTATCGAACACTTTACAGAAGTCCATACATACCAC
This sequence comes from Stegostoma tigrinum, assembly GCF_030684315.1. Lineage (NCBI taxonomy): Eukaryota > Metazoa > Chordata > Chondrichthyes > Orectolobiformes > Stegostomatidae > Stegostoma > Stegostoma tigrinum. The sequence continues at coordinate 26,829,397 of NC_081389.1, read as the reverse complement.
ATCCACCACTCTGCCTTCAACAATCCTCTTCATTACTTCCTCAACAAACTCAATTAAGTTAAAGCCACATCATTCCCCACACACAATGCCATGTTGACGATCCCTAATCGGGCCTTGCCTTTCCAAATACACGTAAATCCTGTCCCACAGGATTGTCTCCAACAACCTGCCCACCACCAATGTCAGGCTCAACAATCTGTAGTTCCCTGACCTCCAGTCTTCCAGCACCTCACCCTTGGCTATTAATTATACAAATATCTCAGCAAGGGGGCCTGCAATCGCTTCTCCAGTTTCCAGAGTTCTAGGATACACCTGATCAGGGCCCGGGGATTATCAACCTTGATGCATTTTAAGATATCCAGCACTACTTCCTCTGTAATATGGACATTTTTCAAGATATCACTATTTATTTCTCCACGTTCTACGGCTTCCATATCCTTCTCCACAGTAAACACTGATGCAAAATACTCAGTCTCTTCCCCCAACCCCTGTAATTCCACACATACAAGGCGTTGCTGATCTTCAGGGGGCCATATTCTCTCCCTAGTTACCCTTTTGTCTGTAATGTATTTGTGAAATCCCTTGGATTCTCCTTATCCCTATTTACCAAAGTTATCTCATGTCACCTTTTTGACATCCAGATTTCCCTCCTAACACTCCTACTGCCTTTATCTCTGCTAGGAATGCATTTGATCTGTGCTGTCTACACCTGACAATATGATTCCTACTTTATCTTGGCCAAAACCTCAATTTCTCTAGTCATCCAGCATTCCCTACACCTAGCAGCCTTGCCCTTCACCCAAACAGAAAAACTCAGTCTCTGGACTCTCGTTATCTCATTTTTGAAGGCTTCCCACTTCCCAGCTGTCCCTTAATCTACAAATACTCACCCCTACTCAATGTTTGCAAGTTCTTGCCTAATACTATCAAAATTGGCCTTCCTCCAAATTGGAACTTCAACTTTTAGATTCAGTCTATTCTTTTCCATCACTATTTTAAAACTAATAGAATTACAGTTACTGCCCCAAAGTGCTACCCCACTGACACCTTAGTCAATTGCCCTGCCTTATTTTCCAACAGAAAGTGAGGTTTTGCTGTTTCTCTAGCAGGTATGTTCACATATTGAATCAGGAAATCTTCTCATACATACTGAAATTCCTCTCCTTCCAAGCCCTTAACACTACAGCAGTTCCAGTCTATGTTTGGAAAGTTAAAGTTCCCTACCATTACCACCCTATTATTCTTGCTGATAATTGATATGTCCTTACAAATTTGCTTTGCAATTTCCCACTTCTTTTTCTGCGGGCGGCGGCAGGGGGTGGTGGAGAATCTACAGTACAATCCCAATAAGGTGATCATCACTTTCTTATTTTGCAGTTTCACCCAAATAACTTGCCTGGATATATTCTTAGGAAAATTCTCCCTAAGTATAGTTGTAACCAAAAATGCCACTTCCCCTCCCCCTCTATCCATCCTCTAGGATCCACACACAAACATTAAGTTGCCAGTCCTGTCCATCTCCGAACCATGTCTCTACAATCACTATGATATCCCAGTCCCATGTTTCCAACCATGGCCCTTACCTGCCAGGCCTCTCATATTGAAACTAATGCATTTTAATTTATTAGTCATATGGCGTTTTCTGCATTGTTCCTGCCTGCCCTGATTGTTTGACTTGCTTCTTTTCTCAACTGCACCAGTCTCAGACTGATCTCTTTTTTTCACCACCTCCCTTGGTGCCCCTCATCCCTCTTACTAGATTAAATCTTCCCGAACAGCTCAAATAAATCTCCCTACCAGTATATTAGTCCCCTTCCGATTCCAGGGCAATCTGTTCTTCATACAGATTTCACTTTCACCTCTGCAGAAATTCTAATGATCCAAAAAATGTGAATTCTTCTCTCCTAAACCTGCTTCTCAGTTACGCATTCGTTTGTTCTATCCTCCTACTCCTACTCTCACTACTTTGTGCCACCAGGAGTAAACCAAATATCACCACCCTTGAGGACCTACATTTTAAATTCCCTATGTTCTTTCCTCAGTTCCTCATCCTTTTCTAGTCCTATGTCGTTAATTCCAGTGTATATAACAGCATCCTGCTGGTCCCTCTGCACCCTCTCCAAGATATCCTTCATCTGGGCACCAGGTAGGGAACACACCATTCTGATTTCTTGCTGTCAGCCAAAGAAACATCTATCTGTGCCTCTGACTAGAGTCCCCTATCACACTTGATCACTTGGAACCTGACGTACTCTTTGTTACAGTACAGCCAGTGTCATTACCAGAAAACTGGCTGTTGGTACTGCATTCCCCTGAGAGTCCATCACTCTTTACATTTTCCAAAACAGCTTACTGGTTTGAGATGGGGATAGCCAGGGGAGACTCCTGCACTGTCTGTCTACCTTTCCTGGAGGTAATCCATGTACCTTACTATATCTGTGGTCTTTCTGCCTCCCGCTACAGCTATGTATCACACTCATAGCTGCTGTAAATTCCTCATTGCCTCTAACTGCCGCTCCAACCGATCCATGCATTCTAATAGGATTCACAACCAAACTCACCTCCTGTGACATAATCATCAGGATCATTGAAATTTATGTGGACTGAACTGTTAGAAGAATTGGCAGATGCAATTACTGTAACAACATTAAAAAGACATTTGGACAGCTACATGAATAGCAGAAGTTTTGAGGAATATGGTCGAGAAACTGGCAAGCACGACAAAGTTTCGTTTGGGATGTAAGGACTGCAGGAGTCAGAGACAACAGTGTGGAGCTGGATGAACACAGCAGGCCAGGCAGCATCAGTGGAGCAGGAAAGCTGACATTTCAGGTCGGGACCCTTCTTCAGAAAGAGGGTGCTCCTTCTCCACACTGTGTTAAGTTTCATTTGGGAAATGTGGCCAGCATTGACAAGTTAAACCGAAGGGTCTGCTTCTGAGCCCTATGGCCCTATACCGTAGATTTCTCACACAAGTTGTAAACGAGCAGGAAAACGGGATTATGCGATCTGGAGAAATGAGAAAACTGCCCCATGAGTGGATCACGGTTACCTGGGCTTCGGACCCTCTCTCCTGCGGCGATGAGCAGCTACCGGCCGTTCCCTTCCCCAGCTCGGCCTGAAGGCTGCGCTCCAGATGCAGCCGCCGGTATTTGAGCTTCTCATTCTCCTCCCTGAGGAAACGCAGTTTCGGACCGGCAAGCAACTCCTCACGTTCCCTCTGAAGTCGCTCCAACGCAGCACTGAGTTGGCGCAACTGCGTCTCCTGTGAAGACAGGCGCGACTCAAGAATCCACACAGCCGCCATTGCGCCGCCGGCAAAGCACCACCGCATTAACCCCGAATACCGTTATTACCCGCGGCCGGCTCGGCGCAACCGCACTCACCCCTGCCGGCTCGGCGCAACCGCACTCACGCCGAATCCCGTTATGACCCGCTGGGTTCACATAGAAGAAGGAAACAGTAACCAGGACGACAGCCTCCACTTTCCTGGCTAGACCCTATGGCAGACAAGAAACTTGGTTACAACCCTTTGATGCTGATAAGGCTATCGCAGCTGAGTTAAAGGTTGCTAAAGGGAGGCTCAATATTGTGTGAGGCAAGGTGCAATATCGGAAATGGCATGTTTTCAATACCTTGGGAAGGTGCAGTTTCTCCATGTGCATGAATGTTGTCATGACTGACGTAAGAAGTACACTGGAAATCAAGCTGCACTTCCCCATGAGCCACGCCGAATGTCCAAACATCTTGTGTATATACACAAGAATTGTCAATTTGTTACTCCTTTTAACATATTTAGAATGAAAGACACTATCGCCAGGTTCTTTCAATAAACTCCAAAAATAATTTGTTTATAAGAAATAGACTTATTCTTTCAACAAATACCATAACGTTTTTGAATCATTCATGATTTGTGGTCATCACTGGCCGAGCCATCATTTACTGCTTATTCCACGATAACTGGTTAACAAATTAACTACTAAGCAAACAAGGTGTAGAGCAGGATGAATACAGCAAGCCCAGCAGCATCAGAGGAGCAGCAAGGCTGACGATTCAGGCCTACACCCTTCTTCAGAAACGGGGGAGGGGAAGGGGGATCTGAAATAAATAGGGAGAGAGAGGGGGAGGCAGATGGAAGATGGATAGAGGAGAAGATAGCCAGAGACTTTTCCCCAGGGCAGGATTGACTGCCACGAGGGGTCATAGTTTTAAGGTGTTAGGAGGAAGGTATAGAGGAGACGTCAGAGGGAGGTTCTTCACCCAGAGAGTTGTGAGCGCATGGAATGCTTTGCTAGTGGTAGTCGTGGAAGCGGAGTCATTAGTGACATTAAGCGACTGCTGGTCATGCACATGGACAGCAGTGAATTGAGGGGAATGTAGGTTAGGTTATTTTATTTTTGGATCAGGATTATTCCATGGCACAACATCGTGGGCCGAAGGGCCTATACTGTGCTGTACTTTTCTATGTTCTAAGATAGGTGGAGAGGAGACAGACAGGTCAAAGAGGCAGGGATGGAGCCTGTAAAGGTGAGTGTAGGTGGGGAGGTAGTGGGGAGATAGTCAGTCCAGGGAGGACGGACAGGTCCAGGCGTCAGGATGAGTTTAGTGGGTAGGAGATGAGGTGGGAGGAGGGGATAGGACAGGTTAGGGAGGCAAGGAGGAGCTGGCTGGTTCTGGGATGTGGTGGGGGAGGGGAGATTTTGAAGCTTGTGAAGTCTACATTGATACCATTGAGCTGCAGGGTTCCCAAGCGGAATTTGTGTTGCTGTTCCCGCAATCTTTGGATTGCATCTTTGTGGCACTGCCGGAGGCCCAGGATGGACATGTTGTCTGAGGAATGGGAAGGGAGTTGAAATGGTTTGCTACTGGGAGGTGTAGTTGTTTAGTGCGAACCGAGCATAGGTGTTCTGCAAAGCGGTCCCCAAGCCTCCACTTGGTTTCCCCAATGTAGAGAAAGCCACACCGTGGATACAGTATACCACATAAGCAGATTGCAGGTAAACATCTGTTTAATGTGGAAAGTCTTCTTGGAGCCTGGGATGGAGGTGAGGGGGGAGGTGTAGGGGCAGGTGTAGCACTTCCTGCGGTTGAAAGGAAGGGTGCTGGGTGTGGTGGGGCTGGAGGGGAGTGTGGAGCAGACAAGGGAGTCACAGACAGAGTGGTCCCTCCGGAAAGCAGACAAGGGTGGGGAGGGAAAAATGTCTTTGGTAGTGGGGTCGGAGGATGATGCATTGGATCCGGAGGATGGTGGGGTGGTATGTGAGGACAAGGGGGATTCTGTTTTGGTTGTTATTGTGGAGAGGGGATATGAGGGAAATGTAGAAGACATGGTTGATGGCATTCTTGACCACTGAGTGGGGAAAGTTGCGGTCCTTGAAAAACAAGGATATCTGGGATGTGCGGGAGTGGAATGCCTCATTCTGGGAGCAGATGCAGCGGAGATGAAGGAATTGGGAATGGGGATGGCATTTTTGCAGGAAGGTGGGTGGGAGGAGGTGTATTCTCGGTAGCTGTGGGAGTCGGTGGGTTTGAAATAGATATCGGTTTCCAGGTGGTTGCCAGAGATGGAAATAGAGAGGTCCAGGCAGGAGAGAGAGGTATAAGAGATGGTCCAGGTGAACTTAAGATTGGGGTGGAAGGTGTTGTTTAAGTGGATGAACCGTTCAAGCTCCTCATGGGAGCACGTGACGGCGCCGATACAGTCATCAACGTAATGGAGGAAGACATGGGGTTAGGGTCAGTGTAGCTATGGAAGAGGGATTGTTCCACATAACCTACAAAGAGGCAGGCATAGCTTGGCCCCATGCGGGTACCTATGGCCACCACCTTTGTAGGAAGTGGGAGGAATTGAACGAGAAGTTGTTGAGGGTGAGGACGAGTTCAGCTAAGCGGATGAGGGTGTTGGAAGAGGGGGCCTGGTCGGGCCTGTGGGATAGGAAGAAACGGAGGGCCTAATGCAGGTGTATAGGGACTGGACGCCAATGGTAAAGATGAGGTGTTGGGGACCGGGAAATTGGAAGTTCTGGAGGAGGTGGAGGGTATTGGTGGTGTCAAGGATGTAGGTAGGGAGTTCCTGGACCAAGGGTGAGAAAATGGAGTCGAGGTGGGTGGAGATAAGCTCAGTGGGGCAGGAGCAGGCGGAGACAATGGGTCGGACAGGGCAGTCAGGTTTGTGGATTTTAGGAAGGAGATAGAAGCAGGTGGTGAGGGTTTTGTGGAAGGATGAGGCTGGAGGCTGTGGATGGGAGGTCACCTGAGATGATGAGGTCCTCCCATCTCAAAGCCCACACCCATCTCCTACCTACTAACCTCATCCCACCCCCTTGACTTGTCCGTCCTCCTTGGGCTGACCTATCTCCTGCCTAACTCCCCACCTACACTCACCTTTACTGGCTCCATCCCCGCCTCCTTGCCCTGTCTGTCTGCTCTCCACTTATCTTCTCCTCTATCCATCTTGTGTCTGCCTCCCCCTTCTCCCTATTTATTTCAGAATCTCCATCCCCTCCCCCATTTCTGAAGAAGGGTCTAGGCCCGAAACGTCAGCTTTCTTGCTCCTCTGATGCTGCTTGGCCTGCTGGGTTCATCCAGCTCTACACCTTGTTATCTCAGTTCTCCAGCATCTGCAGTCCCTACTATCTCTAAGTACTAAGCAAACTTATTCCCCCTAGATCCCACACACACACATCCTACATAGACAAGATAACATAGTGCTGCAGAGATATCATGAATTTGTAAAAACCTTTTTGCTCTCTTGTTTCCAAAGAAAAATCATATGAAAAACCCTACCAACCCAGAAATATCCAAATAATACCATTCGTCCTGACATCCCCACGGTTAATCTGGTGAATGGCAGGCCAGGCTCGAGGAGCCGGATGGCCTAATCCTGCTCCTAGTTCTTATGTTCGTATGTTCTACTATGTTTTTGACATAGTGCAAATGATACATAATTATTGAACGCCTATGCCATCACATGTCTCTGAAGCATTTTCTTTCTTCACCTAGCACTAGATCCAGATGCAGCTCTCATAGCCACAGTTGAGATTGATATAGCCTGCCAATTACTGGGGAAAATGAGTGGCAGGGTTCCACTGGAGTTTTCTCAGATGAAACACCTGGAATGCCTGGCTGGCATTCCTCCTTCAGATAGGTATCCAATCACACCTTCCTAACATGTTGAGGTCATCTGGAAGGAAGGCATCTCTCACTTCATTGTCCCCTCTCATCCTGACTTTGATACTCTCCATCCATGGCTACTGCAACAGAGTACAGTTCTGAATCCACTTTGTGATGTGCTAGACCTATAATAAAAAAAAATTTCAAAAGTACTAAATAATTAACAGGAAAAGTTCATTTGAGGGTGGGGGAGGCACAGTTGTGGAATGATGGAGAAATGGAGACCTGACAGGTTGCATCCTGGGACATTAAAGGAAGTTGCTACAGAGAAAGTGGATGTAATGGCAGTAGTCTTCCAAGAATTCTTAGACTCTGGAGAGTCCTAGAGAATTGAAAAACTGCCATTGTAACACGCTTATTCAAAAAGTTAAGTGGATACCAATTAATTACATCAGTTACTGGGAAAATATTAGATTGTAATATTAAGGATGTACTAGCAGAGCGTTCAGAAATACATAATACAATCAAGCAGAGTGAGCATAGTTTCATGAAGGAGAACATATGCCTGAAAATTATATTAAATTCCTTTCAGGCAGTAACAGGCAGGATAAATAAATGAGTACCATTGGCGTTACATATTTGCATTTCCAAAAGACATTCAATAAGGTACCACATGTAAAACCTCCCAATAAAATAACAGCCCATGGTGTTGTGGGTAGTATATTAACATGGAAAGAGGTTTAGCTAATTTGTAGAAAGGAAAGCTGGGAAAAAAGTGGCATTTTCAAGATGTAACTAGTTACTACACAGCCTGTAACTAGTGGAATGCCATAGAAATCATTGCTGGGGCAGGATTATTAATAATATATTGACAGAAGTGAATATACTTCAACAAATTTGGTGGAAGACATAAAAGTATGTGCAAAGGCAAGCAGTGAGATTGACATAATGATTCACTAGGTTGAGCCCAGATATGGACGGACCGTCTTATCAGTAAAAGTTTATTGGGTTGGATTGCACTCAAAATATAAGGATGGGAGGCGACCTTACTGAAACAGACAAGATTCTTAGATAACAAGGAGTAGAGCTGGATAAAGCTGGCCGAGCCATTATTGGCTGTTTATTCCATGATAACTGGTTAACAAATTAACTATTAAGCAAACAAGGTGTAGAGCTGGATGAACACAGCAGGCCCAGCAGCATCAGAGGAGCAGCAAGGCTAACGTTTCGCGCCTAGATCCTTCATCAGAAATGGGGGAGGGGAAGGGGGATCTGAAATAAATAGGGAGAGAGAGGGGGAGGCAGCTAGAAGATGGATAGAGGAGAAGACAGGTAGAGAGGAGACAGACAGGTCAAAGAGGCGGGGATGGAGCCAGTAAAGGTGAGTGCAGGTGGGGAGGTAGGGAGGAGATAGGTCAGTCCGGGGAGGACGGACAGGTCAAGGGGTCGGGATGAGTTTAGTAGATAGGAAATGGGGTTGGGGCTTGAGGTGGGAGGAGGGGACAGGAGGGAGGAAGGACAAGTTAGGGAGGCAGAGAGGAGCTGGGCTGGTTCTGGGATGCAGTATGGGGAGGGGAGATTTTGAAGTTTGTGAAGTCCACATTGATACCATTGGGCTGCAAGGTTCCCAAGCAAAATATGAGGTGCTGTTCCTGCAACCTTTGGGTAGCATTGTTGTGGCACTGCAGGAGGCCCAATATGGACATGTTATCTGCCAAATGGGAGGGGGAGTTGAAATGGTTTGCGACTGGGAGGTGCAGTTGCTTAGTGCGAACCGAGCGTAGGTGTTCTGCAAAGCGCTCCCCCAAGCGTCCGCTTGGTTTCCCTGATGTAGAGGGAGCCACAACGGGAACAGCAGATACAGTATACCACATTAGCAGATGTGCAGGTGAACATCTGCTCGATATCCCCTAAGATTCTTAGGGGACTTGACAGGATGGTTGCAGAAAGGTTTGTTACCCTTGTGTGAGAGTCTGGAACTGTGAAAGTAATCACAGCAAATGGATTACACATTTAATATAGAGATGAGGAGGAATTTCTTCTTTGAGAGTAGCAAATCTGTGAAATTCTTCAATACAGAAGGCTGTCAAGGCCGTGTTGTTAAGTATATTGAAGGCTGAATTGAACAGATTTTTAATCAGAAAGAATCAAGGGAAGGACGGAAAAGACAGGAAAGTGGAGTTGAAGATTATCCAGACTTGATCTCATTGAACAAAGAACTATGGATGCTGAAAATCTGAAACAAAAACGGAAATTGCTGAGAAAACTCAGCAGGTCTGGCAGCATCTGTGGAGAGAAAAAAGAGTTAACATTGTGGGTCCAGTGACCCTTTTTCAGAACTGATTGTAACTAGGAAAACGTTGACACATATGCTGAAGATAGGGTGAGGGGAAGGGGATGAGTTAATGATAGGTGGAGATGAAGCTGACAATGAGATAGTTCTGGTGGTAACCCCCATGTGATGACAAGGCTTGGTGTGTGGGGGGTTAGGGTAAGGACATGAGACAAGGTACTCAGGCCCTAGTATTATTGAACTCAGATTTAAAATTAACAACTGATCGAGCATTAACTGCTGTCTATAGAAGAGAGTTCCGAACCGCTACCATCCTTTGTGTGTTGAAACGGTTCCTCACATCTCTTCTAACAGTGTAGCTCTAATTTTTAGACCATGGCCCCAGTTCTAAAATCTCCAACCAGGGAAAATCATTTATGTACCCTGTCTTTTCCTGATGATATCTTGGAGACTTCAATTAAATCGCCCTTTAACCTCCTAATCAGCCTAATCTGTTTTTTTCTGATTCAATCATGGAATGAGGACATTGAGGCTGGGCCACTATTTATTGCCCATCCCTGGTTGCCCAGTGAGTAGCTAGGTGTGAATGACATTACTGTGGGTCTGGAGTCACATGCAGGCCTGACCATGTCAGAATCTCTAAAGGACAGTGAACTAGATCAAGTATTCCTCATAATTTCTCCTCAAACCCCTGAAGTCTACGTATTCTTGTAAACCTATGTGGTACTCTTTCTAAGGCAAATATAGCTTTCCTAAGATTGTGTGCCAATATCTGCTCACAGTACTTATAAAGCTGCATCGCAAATTCTGCCTCCTTATACTTCAGTCCTCTTAATGTTAAGTCTGGCATTCCATTTGCTTCCCTGATTTTTGAAACATCTTTTTGTGGCAGTTTAAAGATCTGTGCATCTGAAATCCCAAGTCTCTTTGATACCCCACTGTATTTAATTTCATACTGTAGTGATTGTAAATAAGTCAACCTGGTGGACCTCACAGAATATGAACAAAGAAGAAAGAACAAAGAAAATTACAGCACAGGAACAGGCCCTTCGGCCCTCCAAGCCTGCACCGATCGAGATCCTCTGTCTAACCTGTCATCTATTTTCTAACAGTCTGTGTCCACTTGCTCCCTGCCCATCCATGTACCTGTCCAAATATATCTTAAAAGATGCTAACATGTCTGCATCTACCACCTCCACTGGCAACGCGTTCCAGGCACCCACCACCCTCTGTGTAAAGAACTTCCCACGCATATCTCCCTTAAACTTTCCTCCTCTCACTTTGAACTCATGACCCCTAGTAACTGAGTCCCCCACTCTAGGAACAAGTTTTTTGCTATCCACCCTGTCTGTACTCCTCATGATTTTGTAGGCCTCAATCAGGTTCCCCCCTCAATCTCCGTCTTTCTAATGAAAATAATCCTAATCTACTCAACTTCTCTTCATAGCTAGCACCCTCCATACCAGGCAACATCCTGGTGAACCTCCTCTGCACCCTCTCCAAAGCATCCACATCCTTTTGGTAATATGGCGACCAGAACTGTATGCAGTACTCCAAATGTGGCCGAACCAGAGTCTGATACAACTGTAACATGATCTCCCAACTCTTGTACTCAATACCCCGCCCAATGAAGGAAAGCATGCCATATGATAATAAAATGTGAGGCTGGATGAACACAGCAGGCCAAGCAGCATCTCAGGAGCACAAAAGCTGACGTTTCGGGCCTAGACCCTTCATCAGAGAGGGGGATGGGGAGAGGGAACTGGAATAAATAGGGAGAGAGGTGGAGGCGGACCGAAGATGGAGAGTAAAGAAGATAGGTGGAGAGAGTGTAGGTGGGGAGGTAGGGAGGGGATAGGTCAGTCCAGGGAAGACGGACAGGTCAAGGAGGTGGGATGAGGTTAGTAGGTAGCTGGGGGTGCGGCTTGGGGTGGGAGGAAGGGATGGGTGAGAGGAAGAACCGGTTAGGGAGGCAGAGACAGGTTGGACTGGTTTTGGGATGCAGTGGGTTGGGGGGAAGAGCTGGGCTGGTTGTGTGGTGCAGTGGGGGGAGGGGACGAACTGGGCTGGTTTAGGGATGCAGTAGGGGAAGGGGAGATTTTGAAACTGGTGAAGTCCACATTGATACCATATGGCTGCAGGGTTCCCAGGCGGAATATGAGTTGCTGTTCCTGCAACCTTCGGGTGGCATCATTGTGGCACTGCAGGAGGCCCACGATGGACATGTCATCTAGAGAATGGGAGGGGGAGTGGAAATGGTTTGCGACTGGGAGGTGCAGTTGTTTGTTGCGAACTGAGCGGAGGTGTTCTGCAAAGCGGTTCCCAAGCCTCCGCTTGGTTTCCCCAATGTAGAGGAAGCCGCACCGGGTACAGTGGATGCAGTATACCACATTGGCAGATGTGCATGCCATATGCCTTCTTGACCACCCTATTGACCTGCGTTGTCACTTTCAGGGAACAATGGGCCTGAACACCCAGATCTCTCTGTTCATCCACTTTCCCTAGAGCTTTTCCATTTACTGTATAGTTCGCTCTTGAATTAGATCTTCCAAAATGCATCACCTCGCATTTGCCTGGATTGAACTCCATCTGCCATTTATCTGCCCAACTCTCCAGTATATCTATATTCTGCTGTAATCTCTGACAGTCTCCTTCACTATCTGCTACTCCACCAATCTTAGTGTCATCTGCAAACTTGCTGATCAGACCATCTACACCTTCCTCCAAATCATTTACGTATGTCACAAACAACAGTGGTCCCAGCACAGGTCCCTGTGGAACACTACTAGTCACAGGTCTCCAATTTGAGAAACTCCCTTCTGCTACTACTCCCTGTCTCCTGTTGCGTAGCCAGTTTTTTATCCATCTAGCTAGCTGACTGCGGCTGTTAACCTCATCCAATCAGAGAACCCCAGCTGACAGAAATAAACAGGCATGTCAGAGGTTCAGCTCACTCTGAGAGTTGGATCTGTGTCGAGAACTCTCCACGTGTAAATAAAGGCTGACTTGATGGATACTGGCCTCTGTGGAGTTTGTTCAATACCATCTTCAAAGTACCCTGATGCATCCTTTTTCAGTCCAAAATGGATAACCTCACACCTGCTTACATTGAAATCCATCTGCTAAATTTATTCAGTCAGTCTATCAATATTACTTTGTAATCTTCTGCAAATATCCATGTTGTCTACCATGCTACCAGCTTTCTGTCATCATCAAATTTGGATATATAACTTTCTTCGTTATTAATAAATAATGCTAATAATAACACAGTTCTTGTGGGACACCAATAGTCATAACATGCCCATCTGAGAACCTACCCATTATCCCTACTTCCTGTCACCAGCCACTTAACTAGTTTTCCAGCCATGTCGGTAATCTGCCATCAATTCTATGGGCTTCCATCTTCATTGGAGACTATAATGTGAGATTTTATCAAATGCCTCCTGGAAGTCCATACAACTAACATCCATAGACATCCCACTGTGAATGGTGGTGGACAATTAAACAAATCAATGAAAACCAAAAGAATTGTGGATATTGTAAACCAGAAACAATGCAAAAATTGCTGGAAAAGCTCAGCAGGTCTGGCAGCATCGGTGGACAGAAATCACAATTCTGAGGAAACTTTCTCATTTCTCTCCACAGATACTTCCAGAGCTGCTGAACTTTTCCAACAATTTCTGTATTTGTGTCCAATGCTTGTTTCCTTGTTATGCCACCATGCATATCTGTTTATATATGTAATTTTAATGAATAAAGTATATTTTCCAATTTAACAAAAGGATTCTATTTGAACCAATCTGGGACCAATGTTGTACTAGAAAGACTAAATAGGGTGGCCACAAAGACATTAAATTAATAAATGGGGAGGTGGGCTCTAGGAAAGGCAATATTGTTTGAAAAACAATTAACAGGACAAAGAGTAAAGAAACTGTCAGGAATCCTACTGTAGGGACAACATGTAATGGCAATATTGTAAGAAGTATTTTGATTAAACTGGAAGAAAGAAAATAATAAATATGAATAAAGCATCAATGCTGTGGGACAGGTTATGATGTATGGCCAAAACATGAGTTCTACTTACAAATGTGTGGAGTGTAAGGAATAAATTAAATGAGCTGCAGGCACAATTTCAAACTGGAGATGATGATATAGTAGCCATTACTTAGACATGATTGCAGGATTGGGAACCAAATATTACAAGGTTATAATGTTTAAGAGGGTGGAGTAATCTTACTGATTAGAAACAAATTTCAGTCGAGAAGGAGAATTTAATGAGTGGAAAGCATTCAGTGGATCTGGTATGGATGGAACTGAGGAACAATAAAGGATCTAAAATCGTAAGAGATATTTTGTGTAGAGCCCTTTGCAACATCTCTGAGGTGCTAGATTGCAAAAATGCAGGAACTAGGCGGGTGTGTAGCAAAGCCATATTATTTTAACTTTAATATAGATTTGGAGAGCAGACAAGCACCTGTCAGAAAGGTGGTGAATTTCTGGCGTGTGTCCAAGATAGTTTCCAACAGCAATATGTCCTGGATGCAATAAGGAGACAAGCATAATTGGATGTAGTAATGAATAATGAGCCAGATTTGATTTACGATGAAGTTATTAAAACATGATCGAGTTCAATGTAGCATTTGAAAGTGAAAAGCACAAATCAGCTACTAGAAGTTTAGACTTAGGTAAGCCTGTGTTTAATGAGATGAGACAGAAACTGTGCACTGTACACTGGGAAATCTGTTAATGGTTCAAATAATGATTCACTGAAGACCAGTGGAAGATGTTCAGAACCAGTTTATATCTCTGAGAAGGAAACGAACTGCTTCACAGAAAGAAAAAATACAGCCAAGGGCAACTGAAGAGATAAGGGACAGCATAAAAATAAAAAAAAATCACAGATGAGGTGTCTGTATGGAACGAACTGCCAGAGGAGATAGTGGAGGCAACTACAATTACAACATTTGGAAGGCATCTGGATGGCTACATGAATTGGAAGTGTTTAGAGGGCTATAGGCCAAATGTTGGCAAATCAGATTAGATCAGTTTAGGATATCTGGTCGGGGCGGGGTGGTGGTGGTGGGGGGGGGGGCGCGGACAAGTTAGACTGCTGGGTCTGTTTCTGTAAAATTGTATTACTCCACAAATGGGAAAGATACAAAGATCAGCAAAGAGCTACAAATCAGCTTCTAAAAACTACTAAAAGGGATTATGAAAGGACATGTGCAGGGGAAATCAAAATCAATAAGAAGAAATTTTATAGTTACATAAAGAGGAAGCGGGTCGTCAAGAGCAATCTTGGCCCACTAAAGACTGAAAGTGGGGATATTATCAATGACTATGGGACTGCAAGGCATAGATCTGATCTGCTAGTTATAAGGTTGTTCAAATGCTCGCTATTGCTTGCTGCTTCTGCTGTTACACTCTCTGTGTAGAATCAGTAGGTTGACACCTCGCTTTTAAGTATGTCTGCTGTTGCTCCTGGCATCCGTCTTCCACTTTTCATTGATTCAGGCTGGATCCTGTGGTTTGATGGCAATAATAGAATGGAAGATATGCTGGGCCATGAAACTGCAGATTGAAACTCTTTATACTCTTTTCAAAACACATGAATAATCAACAGTCAAATTATCAAAATTGACAAGTTTATAGGCACTTAAAGAGGTACTGTTATTGAAAACAAATCTTATAGGATCATAGAATCCCTCCAGCATGGAAGCAGCCATCCAGCCTACACCAACCCTCCAAAGACCTTCCACCCAAACCCATCTCCCTCCACTATCCCCATAACCCAACATTTCCCACGGCTATCCATCTAGCTGCACATCTCTGGACGATCCACCTTCCCTGCATATCTTTGGACTGTGAGAGGAAACCCACGCAGAGAATATGCAAACTCCACAGTCACCCAGGGGTGAAACAGAACCCAGGTCCCTGGTGTTGTGAGGCAGCAGTGCTAACCACTGAGCCACTGTGTTGCACATTAAATCTTCCTTCCCTATAAGGGAAGAGCAGTTTAAAAAAGATCTAAATTAAGATGCCATTATTCTTTTCACTTTCCTGTATCATAGTTCAGTAACAGTGTCAACGGACCCTTTGTACTCCAGATCCTTTCATATAGGACAGTGGAGGATTGTTGGACAAGTTAACCTTTTCTATTTCCCACATTCTCCTCAAAACTGTAAAGTTCTGATTCAGGTCAGGCTGACCAAAAGGCACAGATTCTTGTAGTTATGAGTACAACTTAATCAGTCAGTGGTGAGTGAGAATGATTTAAATACTCTAACTTGTCTTAATGCTCTTACCCATTGAGCAAAGAGTGAGATCAGTCTGTTTGGCTGCTTCAGCCTCTGTGTCAGAGATCTACCATCAACACATCCAACAATGTGGTACTCATGTCAGTTGCCAAACAATGTATACTTTAATTGCTGATCAGTATATCACTAAAACCCACAAAAAACTTGTTTCATTTCTAAGTGACTGCATGTCCTGTAACACTACACTGTGTTTGCTGGGCAAACAAGAGAAGAAGAACAAGCAGATATTATGGGTACAGCAGAGGAACATTAGACTGCTGAGACATCACCACGAAAGAGTCCAGAGAGAGCTAGATATCAGCAAAATCCTACTGCAACTGGTGAATCACAGGGTTTTCTCTCTGGCAGGGTACCAGGAAATCCTATCCCACAATTGTCAACAGCAATGGGCAGAAGTTTTCATGGAGAAAGGTTGTTTCAAAGGTCCCCATGCATTCTCTTTCTTTTGTTCTGCTTTGGAAGATGTCTATTCCACTTTAGTTCCATGCTTCAGGCTGAATGGTAAAGGTGAGAACTTGGCTGTACAATAATCATTACAGGTTATACAGATGCAGGACAGCAATCAACTAACAGCGTAAATTAAAGTAATATGATTTGGGTGGGACTCTTCATAAAAATGCAAGCTGATCACTGAATTGTTAATCAGTCAAATAGCTAATTGTTAATTTGTTATCTCTTTTAGACACTAACCAATTGTGAATTTTAAGTACTTATTGACTTGTATCAATTCAAAGTAGGTTCTGACTGCCTAAAATTACGTTTAAACTCAAACAGTTACACCCAACTACATGACCCTGTTGCATCAGGCTGCACTGTTAATTGTATAAATTACATAAGTAGGGAGAAACTCTGACAATTACTTGTGCTCTCAGGGCAATTGGGGATAGCCAAGCTGCCAATGCCCACATTCCAAGAATAAACAAACTAAAGTATAAAATAATGCTACCAATGCCGATGTTGACTGTACAGTTGGGACCTTCGTCAGTTTTCCATTCAAATGCAGGCTCAACGCACTGAGACATGACATATTGTGGGTGGGACAAGGAAGCAGGTGTTAAATTCACCCCAGCCAGATTGGGGACCGAAACCTCTGTCACTGGCACCAAACTATGAACACACAACATGCAGCCAATTTAGCCAACCAGTTCTTCAAAGGATCTGAATCTCTAAAAACTTCTCTATTCATCTTGTAATCTGGAACCATTGATTGTGATGGTAGGGGGTTCAAATTCTTTCCATCACACAGCAATCCCTTCCACTCCTGGCACCTCCTACTGGTATGTGTTAGAAGGATTCACAAGTTGATGACAAATCAGTTTGGCCATGTAATGAATGCAACTTCCTTGGCCAACAAATCCTAGAATGGCACTTGAATCTTTTGGCTCAGGGGCAGAAATGCTACCAGTGCACCTCAGGACTTCTTTGATTGGGGCTAATTTGTCATGTCTCACTTTGGGTAAGGCTTGACTTCCGGTTTATTCCTTCACCAAACGGTTGTCAGAAGTTTAACATGTACAAAGGTATTACACCCAACTAAATAATATCATTATACTGGACCATATGATACTACTGGCCTGGTAGTATTATCGCTAGACTATTAATCCAGAAACCCAGCTGATGTTCTGGGGACCTGGGTTCGAATCCCATCACTGCAGATGACGGAATTGGGATTCATAAAAAAATGTCTGAAATTAAGAATCTACTGATCACCATGAAATCATTGCCATTGTCAGAAAAACCCATCTAGTTCACTAATGTCCTTCGGGGAGGAAATCTGCCACTACCTATGCATGACTCCAGACCCACTGCAATGTGGTTGACTCTCAGTTGCCCTCTCAAGTGGCCCTAGCAAGCCACTCAGTTGTACCTATTGCTACAGAGACTCAATGAAATGAAACTAGACGGATCATCAGGCATTGACCTAGGCACTGGAAAAGACAACAGTAGAAACTGCTCTGTTGACCATGAAAAGTCTTCCTCACTAACATCAGGGGGTTAGTGCCAAAATTGAGAGAGCTGCCTCACAGACTAGTCAGACACAGACACAGTTATACTCACAGAATCATACCTTACAAACAATGTCCCTGACACCACCATCACCATCACCACCCCTGGACATATCCTGTCTCACCAGCAGGACACTCAGTAGAGGTGGTGACACAGTGGTATACAGTCAGGAGGGAGTTGCCCTAGGAGTCCTCAACAGTGACTCCAGATACCATGAAGTCTCATGACTTAGAACATAGAACATAGAACATAGAACACTACAGCACAGTACAGGCCCTTCGGCCCTTGATGTTGTGCCGACCTGTCATACCGATCTCAAGCCCATCTAACCTACACTATTCCATGTACGTCCATATGCTTGTCCAATGATGACTTAAATGTACTTAAAGTTGGCGAATCTACTACAGTTGCAGGCAAAGCGTTCCATTCCCTTACTACTCTCTGAGTAAAGAAACCACCTCTGACATCTGTCCTATATCTTTCACCCCTCAATTTAAAGCTATGTCCCCTTGTGCTCGCTGTCACCATCCTCGGAAAAGGCTCTCCCTATCCACCCTATCTAACCCTCTGATGATTTTATGTTTCAATTAAGTCACCTCTCAACTTTCTTCTCTCTAATGAAAACAGCCTCAAGTCCCTCAGTCTTTCCTCGTAAGACCTTCCCTCCATACCAGGCAACATCCGAGTAAATCTCCTCTGCACCCTTTCCAAAGCTTCCAAATCCTTCTTATAATGTTGTGACCAGAACTGTACGCAATACTCCAAGTGCGGCCGCACTAGAGTTTTGTACAGCTTCACCATAACCTCTTGGTTCCGGAACTCGATCCCTCTATTAATAAAAGCTAAAACACTGTATGCCTTCTCAACAGCCCTGTCAACCTGGGTGGCAACTTTCAAGGATCTGTGTACATGGACACCGAGATCTCTCTGCTCATCTACACTACCAAGGATCTTACCATTAGCCCAGTACTTTGCCTTCCAGTTACTCCTACCAAACTGCATCACCTCACACATATCCGCATTAAACTCCATTTGCCCCTCTCAGCCCAGCTCTGCAGCTTATCTATGTCTCTCTGCAACCTACAGCATCCTTTGTCACTATCCACAACTCCACCAACCTTAGTGTTGTCTGCAAATTTACTAACCCATCCTTCTACGCCCTCATCCAGGTCATTTATAAAAATAACAAAGCAGTGGACCCAACACCGACCCTTGTGGTACACCACTAGTAACTGGTCTCCAGGATGAACATTTCCCATCAACTACCACCCTCTGTCTTCTTTCAGCAAGCCAATTTCTGATCCAAACTGCTATATCTCCCGAAATCCCATTCCTCCGCATTTTGTACAATAGCCTAATGTGGGGAACCTTATCGAACGCCTTGCTGAAATCCATGTACATCACATCAACCGGTTTACTCTCATCTACCTGTTTGGTCACCTTCTCAAAGAACTCAATAAGGTTTGTGAGGCACGACCTTCCCTTTACAAAACCGTGCTGACTATCCCTAATCAAATTATTCTTTTCTAGATGATTACAAATCCTATCTCTTATAACCTTTTCCAACACCTTACCAACAACTGAGTTAAGGCTCATAATTCCCATGGTTGTCTCTACTCCCCTTCTTGAACAGGGGAACCACATTGGCCATCCTCCAGTCATCTGGCACTATTCCTGTAGACAATGATGAGTTAAAGATCAATGCCAAAGGCTCGGCAATCTCCTCCCTGGCTTCCCAGAGGATCCTAGGATAAATCCCATCCGGCCCAGGGGACTTATCTATCTTCACCCTCTGCAGGATTTCTAATACCTCTTCCTTGTG
Organism: Stegostoma tigrinum; assembly: GCF_030684315.1. Classification (NCBI taxonomy): domain Eukaryota; kingdom Metazoa; phylum Chordata; class Chondrichthyes; order Orectolobiformes; family Stegostomatidae; genus Stegostoma; species Stegostoma tigrinum. The sequence continues at coordinate 26,809,845 of NC_081389.1, read as the reverse complement.
AACCTCAATCCCACCTAGTCTAGCAGCCTGTATCTCAGTATTCTCCTCGACAACATCGTCGTTTTCCAGAGTGAATACTGTCGATAAATATTCATTTAGTGCTTCCCCTATCTCCTCTGACTCCACACACAATTTCCCACTACTATCCTTGATTGGCCCTAATCTTACTTTCGTCATTCTTTTATTCCTTAAATACCTTTCGAAAGCCTTAAGGTTTACCCTGATCCTATCTGCCAACAACTTCTTATGTCTCCGCCTGGCTCTTCTGAGCTCTCTCTTTAGGTCTTTCCTGGCTACCTCGTAGCCCTCAAGCGCCCTAACTGAGCCTTCACATCTCATCCTAACATAAGCTTTCTTCTTCCTCTTGACCAGAGATTCCACTTCCTTTGTAAACCATGGCTCCCGCATTCTACAGCTTCCTCCCTGCCTGACAGGTACATACTTATCTAGGACACACAGGAACTTTTCCTTGAATAGGCTCCACATTTCTAATGTGCCCATCCCCTGCAGTTTCCTTCCCCATCCTATGCTCCCTAAATCTTGCCTAATCTCATTGTAATTTCCTTTCCCCCAGCTATAACTCTTGCCCAGTGGTATACACCTATCCCTTTCCATCACTAAAATAAACATAACAGAATTGTGATCGCTATCACCAAAGTGCTCACCTACTTCCAAATCTAACACCTGGCCGGGCTCATTACCCAGTACCAAATCTAATGTGGCTTCGCCCCTTGTTGGCCTATCTACAAACTGTGTCAGGAAGCCCTCCTGCACACACTGGACAAAAACTGACCCATCTATAGTACTCGAACTATAGTGTTCCCAGTCAATATTTGGAAAGTTGAAGTCCCTCATGACAACTACCCTGTCTCTCTCACTTGTATCAAGAATCATCTTTGCTATCCTTTCCTCTACATCTCTGGAACTATTCGGAGGCCTATAGAAAACTCCCAACAGGGTGACCTCTCCTTTCCTGTTTCTAACCTCAGCCCATACTATCTCAGTTGACGAGTCCCCAAACATCCTTTCTGCAACTGTAATACTGTCCTTGACCAACAATGCCACACCTCTGCCCCTTTTACCATCTTCTCTGTTCTTACTGAAACATCTAAATCCTGCAACAACCATTCCTGTCCCTGCTCTATCCATGTCTCCAAAATGGCCACAACATCGAAGTCCCAGGTTAAACATGGGCAAGGAAACCTCCTGCTGATTACCACACACTGTCCTCCCTTAGTTGATGAATCAGTATTCCTCAATGTTGAACAACACTTGGAGGAAGCACTGAGGGTGGCAAGGGCACAAGTTGTACACTGGGTGGGGATTTCAGTGCCCACCACCAACAGTGGCTCGGCAGCAGTACTATTGATCGAGCTGATCAGGTCCTACAGAACATACCTGCTAGACTGGGTCTGCGGCAGGTGGTGAGGGAACCAACAAGAGGGAAAAACATGCTTGATCTCACCCTTACTAATCTGCCAGCTGCAGTTGCATCTGTCCATGACAGTATCGGTAAGAGTGACCATCGCACAATCCTTGTGGAGACGAAGTCCCGCTTTCACATTGAGAACAACCTCCATCATGTTCTGTGGCACTATCATCATACTAAATGGGACAGACTTTGCACAGGTCTAGCTACTCAAGACTGGGCATCCATGAGACACTGTGGGCCATCAACAGCAGCAGAATTGTACTCCAGCACAATCCGTAACCTCATGGCCCGGCATAAACCCCACTCAACCATTACCATCAAGCCAGGGGATCAACCCTGGTTAATGGAGAGTGCAGGAGGGTGTGCCAGGAGCAGCACCAGGCATACCTGAGGATGAGGTACTAACCTGGTGAAGCCACCAAACAGGACTATTTGCATGCCAAACAGTGAAAGCAGCAAGTGATAGACAGAGCTAAGTGATTCCAATACCAACGGATCAGATCTAATCTCTGCAGTCCGGCCACATCCAGTTGTGAATGGTGGGGGACAATTAAACAACTCACTGGAGGAGGAAGCTCCACAAATATCCCCATCCTCAATGATGGAAGAGCCCTGCACATCAGGGCAAAAGATAAGGCTGAAGCATTTGTAGCAATCTTCAGCCAGGAGTGCCAAGTGGATAATCCATGTCGGCCTCCTCCAGTGGTCCCCAGAATTACAGGCATCAGTCTTCAGCCAATTCGATTCACTTCATGTTATATTAAGAAACAGTTGCAGGCACTGGATACTGTAAAGGCTACTGGCCCTGTCAGCATTCCGGCAATAGTACTGAAGACTTGTGCTCCAGAACTTGCTGCTCCCCTAGCCAAGCTGATCCAGTACAGTCGCAACACTGTAATCTACCCAACAATATGGAAAGTTGAGTGATAATGGGAACTGCAGATGCTGGAGAATCCAAGATAACAAAGTGTGAGGCTGGATGAACACAGCAGGCCCAGCAGCATCTCAGGAGCACAAAAGCTGACGTTTCGGGCCTAGACCCTTCATCAGAGAGGGGGATGGGGTGAGGGTTCTGGAATAAATAGGGAGAGAGGGGGAGGCAGACCGAAGATGGAGAGAAAAGAAGATAGGTGGAGAGGAGAGTATAGTTGGAGAGGTAGGGAGGGGATAGGTCAGTCCAGGGAAGACGGACAGGTCAAGGAGGTGGGATGAGGTTAGACGGAAAGTTGCCCAGGTATGTCCTGTATATAAAAAGCAGGACAAATCTATCCCAGCCAGTTACCATCCCATTAGTTCCCTCTCGATCATTATAAAGTGATGGAAGGTGTCACTAACAGCGCTATCAAGCAGCACCTGCTTAGAAATAACTTGCTCAGTGATGCCCAGTTTGGGTTCTGCCAGGGCCACTCAGCTCCTGACCCCATTACAGCTTTGGCTCAAACACGGACAAAAGAGCTGAATTCCAGAGGTAAGGTGACATTGACATCAAGGCTGCATTTGACCAAGTGTGGCATCAAGGAGCCCTGGCAAAACTGAAATCAGTGGGTATCGGGGGCAAATGCTCCGGTGGTTGGAGTCATACCTGACACATAGGAAGACAGTTGTTGTTGTGGGAGGTCAATCATCTCAGCTCCAGGACGTCTCTGCAGGAGGTCCTCAGGGTACTGTCCTCGGCCCAACCATCTTCAGCTGCTTCATCAATGACCTTCTCTCCATCATAAGCTCAGAAGTGGGGACGTTTGCTGATGATTGCACAATGTTCAGCACCATTCGCGATCTTCAGATACGGAAGAGTTCCATGTTCACACGCAACAAGATCTGGACAATACCCAGGCTTGGGCTGGCAAGTGGCAAGTGACATTCGTGCCATACAAATGCCAGGCTATTATCATCACCAATGAGAGACAATCTAACTACCACCCCTTGACATTCAACCGTGTTACCTTCACTGAATCCCCCACTATCAACATCTTGGGGGGTTACCATGGACCAGAAACTCAACTGGACTCACCACATTAACAGAGTGGCTACAAGAGCAGGGCCGAAGCTGGGAATGCTACAGTGAGTAACTCACCTCCCGACTCCTCAAAGCCATCTAGAAGGACAAGGGCAGCAGATATATGGGAACACCACCACCTCCAAGTTCCTTTCCAAGTCACTCACCATCCTGACTTGGAAGTATATCGCTGTTCCTTCACCATCGCTGGGTGAAAATCCTGGAATTCCCTCCCTAATGGCATTGTGGGTCAACTCACAGCTGGAGGAATGCAACAGTTCAAGAAGGCAGCTCACTGCCACCTTCTCAAGGGCAACTAGGGACGGGCAAGAAATGCTGGCTCTGCCAATGACATCCACATCCCATGAAATGAATTGGATAAAAAAAAATACACAGGGCTGTGACGTAGTTCCATCAGGTTGTGTGGTGCTCTTAATTGCTGCATTTCACTGAATGACACTTACACAACTCTGTGTGATACTGTTACAATGTAGAAACTACCATAAATTCATAACAGGTATATCAGAATCTGAAACGGGAAGAAATGTTTACAGAGTGAGGCTATTGGGTTGTACCTTACTACAGATTGATAAATTGTACATCGAGTGGCAACAGATCTGGGAGTAACTACTCTCATAACAAATTAAAGCTCCCAGTTTTCAGATCCTGGTGAACCAAACATGTAGTGTGTATAAAATGAATAAAAATTATGATAGTTAAGTATGTTCCACATAGTGTGTATGATTTTGGGATGTAAGTGCCTTGGGTTGGTACCAGAATTCCTGCTTTGATCTACGTAACAAAACAAGCAGTCTCTAAACCTGTAAAATTATTCAAGACTGTCCCTGGTCTGGAGATTTCAAACTCCTCATCCAGACAGGATTTAAACAGGCAAGACAGTGTAGATCTGGAAGAACACAGCAGGTCAGGCAGCATTCGGAGATAGCAAGAACTGCAGGTGCTGGAGTCGGAATCAGTGCAATATGGATTGGCAACTCCACACTGGTCCTGACCCGAAACATCAGCTTTCCTGCTCCTCTGATGCTGCCTGACCTGCTGCGTTCCTCCAGCTCTACACTGTGTTATTCCTGCTCCTCTGATGCTGCCTGACCGGCTGCGTTCCTCCAGCTCTACACTGTGTTATTCCTGCTCCTCTGATGCTGCCTGACCTGCTGTGTCCCTCCAGCTCTACACTGTGTTATTCCTGCTCCTCTGATGCTGCCCATCCTGCTGTGTTCCTCCAGTTCCACGCTGTGTTATTCCTGCTCCTCTGATGCTGCCTGGCCTGCTGTGTCCTCCAGCTCCACACTGTGTTATTCCTGCTCCTCTGATGCTACCCGTCCTGCTGTGTCCCTCCAGCCCCACACTGTGTTATTCCTGCTCCTCTGATGCTGCCTGACTTGCTGCGTTCCTCCAGCTCCACACTGTGTTATTCCTGCTCCTCTGATGCTGCCAGGCCTGCTGTGTTCCTTCAGCTCCACACTGTGTTATTCCTGCTCCTCTGATGCTACCTGTCCTGCTGTGTTCCTCCAGCCCCACACTGTGTTATTCCTGCTCCTCTGATGCTGCCAGGCCTGCTGTGTTCCTCCAGCCCCACACTGTGTTATTCCTGCTCCTCTGATGCTGCCAGGCCTGCTGTGTTCCTCTAGCTCCACACTGTGTTATTCCTGCTCCTCTGATGCTACCCGTCCTGCTGTGTTCCTCCAGCCCCACACTGTGTTATTCCTGCTCCTCTGATGCTGCCAGGCCTGCTGTGTTCCTCCAGCTCCACACTGTGTTATTCCTGTTCCTCTGATGCTGCCTGACCTGCTGTGTTCCTCCAGCCCCACACTGTGTTATTCCTGCTCCTCTGATGCTGCCCATCCTGCTGTGTTCCTCCAGTTCCACGCTGTGTTATTCCTGCTCCTCTGATGCTGCCTGGCCTGCTGTGTCCTCCAGCTCCACACTGTGTTATTCCTGCTCCTCTGATGCTACCCATCCTGCTGTGTCCCTCCAGCCCCACACTGTGTTATTCCTGCTCCTCTGATGCTGCCTGACTTGCTGCGTTCCTCCAGCTCCACACTGTGTTATTCCTGCTCCTCTGATGCTGCCAGGCCTGCTGTGTTCCTTCAGCTCCACACTGTGTTATTCCTGCTCCTCTGATGCTACCCGTCCTGCTGTGTTCCTCCAGCCCCACACTGTGTTATTCCTGCTCCTCTGATGCTGCCAGGCCTGCTGTGTTCCTCTAGCTCCACACTGTGTTATTCCTGCTCCTCTGATGCTGCCTGGCCTGCTGTGTTCCTCCAGCTCTACACTGTGTTATTCCTGCTCCTCTGATGCTGCCTGGCCTGCTGTGTTCCTCTAGCTCCACACTGTGTTATTCCTGCTCCTCGGATGCTGCCTGGCCTGCTGTGTTCCTCCAGCTCCACACTGTGTTATTCCTGCTCCTCTGATGCTGCCTGGCCTGCTGTGTTCCACCAGCTCCACACTGTATTGACTCTGACTCCAGCTTCTGCAGTTCTTGTTGTGTCCAAGGATCTAAAGGGGACTGTGAGCTATTCATATAGCAAACTTGTCTTTGTATAAACAGCCTGAGGCAGAGGATCAGACCTTTCAGCAGCTGCATGAATGTTTTCAGTAGTATATGTTTTACATTGCCTTGTAAACGTTCTCAAAAGAAAAGCTTTGGAGCAAGATATGCTGGAGGTGATAGACCTGTAAGTGAAAGTGGTTGTGTTCATCAGTAAATGGCCTCATTACATCACACTCAATTAAATATTAATCTTCTGATGAATTATTCAATCCTGCAATTTGCAACGCAGTCATTCATTGTGTAACTATAGGGAGTGCATGTGTGTGTGTATGTATGAATTCATGCGTGTGCATGACAGAGAGTGTAAGTCTGTGCTTGTGTGTGAGAGAGGGGGAGAGAGAGAGTATGTGTGTGTGTGTGTGTGTTTGTGGCAGAGCGAGTGGGTGTGTGTGTAAGAGAGAGTATGTGTAAGAGAAAGCATGTGTGTGTGAGAGAGAGTGAGTGTATGTCAGTGTGTGTGTGTGCATGCGAGAGAGTGAGTGTGTATTTGTCATGTGAGAGAGCGTGCGCGTGTATGTGCACATGCATATGTGCGTGTGGTGAGAGATGGTATGTGTGAGAGACAGAGACAGAATGTGTGTGTGAGGGAGTATGTGTGTTTGTGTGAATATGTGCGTGCATGAGGGGGATGTACATGCGTGTGTGTATCTGTCCGTCTGAGAGAGAGGGAGAGAGAGTATGTGTGTTTGTGTGAATGTGTATGAGAGAGTGTGTACGTAGTTTGTGAGAGAGAGTGTGTTTGTGTGACAGAGTGTGTAACAGGCAGAGATAGAATGTGTGTGTGTAAGAGAGAGTGTGTGTCTGTATGAGAGAGTGAGAGTGTGTGTGTGCATGAGGGGAGAGAAAGAATGCATGTGTGTGTGAGAGAGAGAGTGTGTATATGTGTGTGTTTGTGAGAGAGAGAGCTGGAGTGTGTGTGCAAGAAAGACAGCATGTGTAAGCATGTGTATGTGCACATGCACGTGTGTGTGTAAGAAACAGAGACAGAATGTCTGAGCATGTGTGAGTGCATGAGAGAGGAGACAGAATGTGTATGTTTGTGCAAGACAGAGACAGAATGTGTGTGAGAGAGAGAGAAAGAGCATAGATTGGCAACTCCATGCTGGTCCTGACCTGAAACATCAACTTTCCTACTGATGCTGCCTGGCCTGCTGTGTGTGTGAGAGAGAGAGTGTCTGTGCATGTGTGAGAGAGATAGAGGGAGAATGTGTCAGAGAGACAGAGTGAATGTGTGTGAAAGAGTCTGTGTGATGGGGAGAGAAGTGTGTGTACATGAGAGGGGGACAGAGGGAGTGAGTGTGTGTGTGTTCGTGAGAGAGAGTGTGTGTGTGTGTTTGAGAGAGAATGTGTGTTTGTGAGAGAGAGAGAGTCTGTATATGTGTGTGAGAGAGGGAGAATGTGTCAGAGAGACAGAGTGAGTGTGTGTGTGAAAGAGTCCGTGAGGGGGAGAGAAAGTGTGTGCATGAGAGGGGGAGAGAGTGTGTGTGCACGTGAGAGAGAGAGAGTGTATGTATGTGTTTGAGAGAGAGAGAGAGGTGTGTGAGAGAGAGTATATGTGTGTGTGAGGGAGAGAAGATGCATGCGTGAGTGTGTGTGTGTGTGTGTGTGTGTGTGTGTAAGAGTGTGGGAGAGAATGTGCATGTGTGTGTCAGACAGTGCGAGAGAGAAAGTGTGTTTATGTTTGTGTGTGTGAGAGAGAGGGAGAGAGGGAGGGAGAGAGAGAGAGAGAGAGAGAGCAGGTCTGTGAGCGAGTGACGGACACTTCACCACAAGATGTAGCAAATAAATGTCAAAAGGATCAGTGTTGAAGCCTCTATCTATAATCAATATTCATGATTTACATGGCGAGATTAAATGTAAACTCACTAAACTTGTTGGTGACACAGATATGCGGGAAGGTAATTGTGTAGATGAGATGAGGAATCTGCAAAGTGGTAGGGTAAATGAGTGAACAAAAAAATTGACAGATGGAGTATAATATGGGAATATGTGAACTTGTCCACTTTGCCAGTAGGAATAAAGAATGAAGCATATTATTTAAATGAGAAGAGGTTGCAGAACTCTGAGGTACAAGTGGCTAAAGATATTCTGATACATGAATCACAAGAAGCTAATATGCAGGTACAACAACTGATTAGGAAGGCAGATGCAATGTTATTATCAATTGCAAGTTCAGCGAATTTAAACTAGGGATGTTCACTACAATTATATCGGGTATTGGTGACACTGCGTAACACATTGAGTGTTAGTCTCCTTATTTAAGAAAGGATGTGATTGCATCAGAAGACATACAGAGAAGGTTCAACGGACAGATTTCTGGAATGACAAGGTTATCTCATGAGGACAGGTTCCTGTTTCTTTTGGAGTTTAGAAGAATTAAAGTGGTCTTATTGAAACATAATAGATTCTGAGGGGATTTGATAGAGTATATGCTGAAAGGATGCTTCTACTCATGGGAGAGAAGAGTACTGAGGGAACAAAAAACAAATTGTCTCCCATTTACTGCAGAGAAGAGTAGAATTTCTATCTGTCAGAAGTTCATGGAGTTATTTTCTCTCTGGGGAGGTGAAGACAGGGTCAAAGAACATTTTTAAGGCAGAGTCAATAGATTTCTGATGAATAAGAGTTAAAGCATCTCAGGTTACACAGGAATGTGGAGCTGAGGCCACTGTCAGATCAGTCATTATCTTACGAATGGCAAACTAGAATTGAAAGGCAGAATGGCCTATTCCTACTACTGATTTGCATGTTCATATTATTGCAAAGAAGCTTTATATTTCAAATTACTTGGAGAGCAGAACCATTGAAGGAACATTAAAACGGGAATCTATTTCAAGTTTTCTTGACATGTTTGGAGTGGTTTGCTCAAAAGATGACTTTAGAAGTTCACTGTGGACATTGAAGTTCTTTTTAACTAAACTTCCTAGAAATCATATGACTAGTCTAACTGCTTACTTTGTTATAAACCCTGCTAGGGCAGTTAAGACAGTGATTGGCTTGGAGAAGTTCTTCATTTATCTGGTTCATTTGGAGGAAAGCCTGCCAAGAACAATTTGAGATGGATGGAGGCCTGCTAAAAACAAGCTAAGTTGGAAGAAAATTTGCCATGAACAAGCTTCCTGATTCCATTCCAGATTAGGAAAACCCTCTTGTTTCTGAAGGAGGGTCTAGGCCCGAAATGTCAGCTTCTCTGCACCTCTGATGCTGCTTGGCCTGCTGTGTTCATCCAGCTCTACACTTTGTTGTCTCAGATTCTCCAGCGTCGATAGTCCCTAATATCGCTTCCCCAGGATAAAATGTATTTGTTCTTTTGGAAGAACACCCCCCCCCCCCTCCCACCAACCCCCGACCCAAGCAACATCCTGGCAAACCCTTTCTGTACATCTCCAAAGCCTCCACATAGTTCTAGTAGTGTGGTGGCAGAACAGTGTGCCATGTACAAACAAGACAGTCTCCCTAAGGACTGAGTGGTGGTCATTTCTACTGATGTCATCATGGACAGGCACTTCTGTGACAGTTAGATTGGTGAGAATGAGGACAAAGGGAGATGGTCGTGTTATGATATCATTATTGGACTAAGAATCCAGAGACACAGGCATGGGGGCATGGGTTCAAATTGTACCATGGCAGCTGGTGGAATTTAAACTAAATTAATAAATTCTGGAATTGGAAGTTAGTGTCAGGAATGATGATACTGAAATAGTCTTTGATTGTTCCGAAAAAAAGTCTGGTCCACCAATGTCCTTCAGAGAAGGAAATCTTGCCATCCTTACAGGTCTGATGTACATGTCACTCCAGAAATAGAACAGTGTGGTTGACTTTTAACTGCCTCTGAAATGGCCGAGCAAGATACTCAGTTCATGGCTAATTTGAGCTGGGAAATAACTACAAGTGTTGATGGTGACATGCACATCCTGTGAAACAGTAACGTAGATTTCTTCTTCTCGTTGGTTTCCCACCACCTGCTGGTGTCCTAGTTTAGAAGCTACGTCCTTTAGGATTTGAGACAAAAAAATGTGAGGCTGGATGAACACAGCAGGCCAAGCAGCATCTCAGGAGCACAAAAGCTGACGTTTCGGGCCTAGACCCTTCATCAGAGAGGGGGATGGGGGGAGGGAACTGGAATAAATAGGGAGAGAGGGGGAGGCGGACCGAAGATGGAGAGAAAAGAAGATAGGTGGAGAGGGTGTAGGTGGGGAGGTAGGGAGGGGATAGGTCAGTCCAGGGAAGACGGACAGGTCAAGGGGGTGGGATGAGGTTAGTAGGTAGATGGGAGTGTGGCTTGGGGTGGGAGGAAGGGATGGGTGAGAGGAAGAACCGGTTAGGGAGGCAGAGACAGGTTGGACTGGTTTTGGGATGCAGTGGGGGGAGGGGACGAACTGGGCTGGTTTTGGGATGCAGTGGGGGAAGGGGAGATTTTGAAACTGGTGAAGTCCACATTGATACCATTGGGCTGCAGGGTTCCCAGGCGGAATATGAGTTGCTGTTCCTGCAACCGTCGGGTGGCATCATTGTGGCACTGCAGGAGGCCCATGATGGACATGTCATCCAGAGAATGGGAGGGGCAGTGGAAATGGTTTGCGACTGGGAGGTGCAGTAGTTTGTTGCGAACTGAGCGGAGGTGTTCTGCAAAGTGGTCTCCAAGCCTCCGCTTGGTTTCCCCAATATAGAGGAAGCCACACCGGGTACAGTGGATGCAGTATACCACATTGGCAGATGTGCAGGTGAACCTCTGCTTAATGTGGAATGTCATCTTGGGACCTGGGATAGGGGTGAGAGGGGAGGTGTGGGGGCAAGTGTAGCATTTCCTGCAGTTGCAGGGGAAGGTGCCGGGTGTGGTGGGGTTGGAGGGCAGTGTGGAGCGGACAAGGGAGTCATGGAGAGAGTGGTCTCTCCGGAAAGCCGACAGGCGTGGGGATGGAAAAATGTCTTGGGTGGTGGGGTCAGATTGTAGATGGCGGAAGTATCGGAGGATGATGCGTTGTATCCGGAGGTTGGTGGGGTGGTGTGTGAGAACGAGGGGGATCCTCTTTGGGCGGTTGTGGCGGAGGCGGGGTGTGAGGGACGTGTTGCGGGAAATACGGGAGACGTGGTCAAGGGCGTTCTCGATCACTGTGGGGGGAAAGTTGCAGTCCTTAAAGAACTTGGACATCTGGGATGTGCGGGAGTGGAATGTCTGATCGTGGGAGCAGATGCGGCGGAGGAGGAGGAATTGGGAATAGGGGTTGGAATTTTTGCAGGAGGGTGGGTGGGAGGAGGTGTATTCTAGGTAGCTGTGGGAGTCGGTGGGCTTGAAATGGACATCAGTTACAAGCTGGTTGCCTGAGATGGAGACTGAGAGGTCCAGGAAGGTGAGGGATATGCTGGAGATGGCCCAGGTGAACTGAAGGTCAGGGTGGAAGGTGTTGGTGAAGTGGATGAACTGTTCGAGCTCTTCTGGGGAGCAAGAGGCGGCGCCGATACAGTCATCAATGTACCGGAGGAAGAGGTGGGGTTTGGGGCCTGTGTAGGTGCGGAAGAGGGACTGTTCCAGGAACTCCCCACCTACGTCCGTGACACCACCCACGCCCTCCACCTCATCCAGGACTTCCAATTCCCTGGCCCCCAACACCTCATTTTCACCATGGACGTCCAGTCCCTATACACCTGCATTCCGCATGCAGATGGCCTCAAGGCCCTCCGCTTCTTCCTGTCCCGCAGGCCCGACCAGTTCCCCTCCACCGACACCCTCATCCGCCTAGCCGAACTTGTCCTCACCCTCAACAACTTCTCTTTTGACTCCTCCCACTTCCTACAGACTAAGGGGGTGGCCATGGGCACCCGCATGGGCCCCAGCTATGCCTGCCTCTTTGTGGGTTACGTGGAACAGTCCCTCTTCCCCACTCTCTCCATGACTCCCTTGTTCGCTACACACTGCCCTCCAACCCCACCACACCCGGCACCTACCCCTGCAACCGCAGGAAATGCTACACTTGCCCCCACACCTCCCCCCTCACCCCTATCCCAGGCCCCAAGATGACTTTCCACATTAAGCAGAGGTTCACCTGCACATCTGCCAATGTGGTATACTGCATCCACTGTACCCGGTGTGGCTTCGTCTACATTGGGGAAACCAAGCGGAGGTTTGGAGACCGCTTTGCAGAACACCTCCGCTCAGTTCGCAACAAACTACTGCACCTCCCAGTCGCAAACCATTTCCACTCCCCCTCCCATTCTTTAGATGACATGTCCATCATGGGCCTCCTGCACTGCCACAATGATGCCACCCGAAGGTTGCAGGAACAGCAACTCATACTCCGCCTGGGAACACTGCAGCCTAATGGTATCAATGTGGACTTCACCAGTTTCAAAATCTCCCCTTCCCCAACTGCATCCCTAAACCAGCCCAGTTCGTCCCTTCCCCCCACTGCACCACACAACCAGCCCAGCTCTTCCCCTCCCCCCACTGCATCCCAAAACCAGTCCAACCTGTCTCCGCCTCCCTAACCTGTTCTTCCTCTCACCCATCTCTTCCTCCCACCCCAAGCCACACCCCCATCTACCTACTAACCTCATCCCACCTCCTTGACCTGTCCGTCTTCCCTGGACTGACCTATCCCCTCCCTACCTCCCCACCTATACTCTCTCCACCTATCTTCTTTTCTCTCCATCTTCGGTCCGCCTCCCCCTCTCTCCCTATTTATTCCAGAACCCTCACCCCATCCCCCTCTCTGATGAAGGGTCTAGGCCCGAAACGTCAGCTTTTGTGCTCCTGAGATGCTGCTTGGCCTGCTGTGTTCGTCCAGCCTCACATTTTGTTGTCTTGGATTCTCCAGCATCTGCAGTTCCCATTATCTCCTTTAGGATTTGATCAGCTTGATCAATAGTGTAGCTACTGAGCCACTTGTTGATGGATATTGAAATCTCCAACACAGAGCACAACATTTATCCCTGCCAGTCTGGGTGCTCCCTCAAGGACTGTTCAACATGAAGCAGTACCGATTCATCAGCTGTGGGAAGGCAGGAAGTTGCAATCAGTAGGAAATTTTCTTGCCCGTGTTTTACTTGATGCATGATATTTTATCAGAACTGGAATCAATGTTCAGGATTCTCAGGGCAAGTCATTTCCCAATGTATATCATTGTACCAACACATCTTGTAAGTCTGTCCTGCCAGTGAGATAGCACATACCTAGCAATGGTGATCATGGTGTCTAGGACATTGAGTGTAAGTATGATTCCCTGAGTTTGGCTCTATTTAGGCTGTTGCTTCTCTAGTCTGTTTTCAATTTTGGCACAGGCCTCCAGCTGGTGATGAGGAGGATTTTGCAGGTTTGATTAGGTTTGCCATTGTCGTTTCCAGTATCTAGGTCATGCCAGGTTGTCCATCCAGTTTTGCTTCTCTCTTTTGTCCTTGTAGCAGGGTTAGATATAATTGAGTGATTTTAAGCAGGTCAGTCAAGAGTCAACTACAGTGTTGTATGTCTGCAGACACATGTAGATCAGCACAGGTAAGGATGGCACATAATCCTTCCAGAAAGGGCTTTCTTGCATATAAGTGGTGAAAAGAAACAGCAAATTATATAAATAAATAGAAGAGTTTTTACAATTGCCAGTTGGTATAAAGTTGACATTAGGCTAACATTTACATTCCAGATTTTATTGGATTGAAATCCACAATCTGCTTTGGTAGGTTTTGAGCCCATGTCTCCAGAACATTGGCCTGGCATTAGAAACCCACTTCCTACAGACTAAGGGGGTGGCCATGGGCACCCGCATGGGCCCCAGCTATGCCTGCCTCTTTGTAGGTTACGTGGAACAGTCCCTCTTCCGCACCTACACAGGCCCCAAACCCCACCTCTTCCTCCGGTACATTGATGACTGTATCGGCGCTGCCTCTTGCTCCCCAGAGGAGCTCTAACAGTTCATCCACTTCACCAACACCTTCCACCCCAACCTTCAGTTCACCTGGGCCATCTCCAGCACATCCCTCACCTTCCTGGACCTCTCAGTCTCCATCTCAGGCAACCAGCTTGTAACTGATGTCCATTTCAAGCCCACCGACTCCCACAGCTACCTAGAATACACCTCCTCCCACCCACCCTCCTGCAAAATTTCCATCCCCTATTCCCAATTCCTCCGCCTCCGCCGTATCTGCTCCCACGATCAGACATTCCACTCCCGCACATCCCAGATGTCCAAGTTCTTTAAGGACCGCAACTTTCCCCACACAGTGATCGAGAACGCCCTTGACCGCGTCTCCCGTATTTCCCGCAACACATCCCTCACACCCCGCCCCCGCCACAACCGCCCAAAGAGGATCCCCCTCGTTCTCACACACCACCCTACCAACCTCCGGATACAACGCATCATCCTCCGACACTTCCGCCATTTACAATCCGACCCCACCACCCAAGACATTTTTCCATCCCCTCCCCTGACTGCTTTCCGGAGAGACCACTCTCTCCGTGACTCCCTTGTTCGCTCCACACTGCCCTCCAACCCCACCACACCCGGCACCTTCCCCTGCAACCGCAGGAAATGCTACACTTGTCCCCACACCTCCTCCCTCACCCCTTTCCCAGGCCCCAAGATGACATTCCACATTAAGCAGAGGTTCACCTGCACATCTGCCAATGTGGTATACTGCATCCACTGTACCTGGTGCGGCTTCCTCTACATTGGGGAAACCAAGCGGAGGCTTGGGGACCGCTTTGCAGAACACCTCCGCTCAGTTTGCAACAAACAACTGCACCTCCCAGTCGCAAACCATTTCCACTCCCCCTCCCATTCTTTAGACGACATGTCCATCATGGGCCTCCTGCACTGCCACAATGATGCCACCCGAAGGTTGCAGGAACAGCAACTCATATTCCGCCTGGGAACCCTGCAGCCATATGGTATCAATGTGGACTTCACCAGTTTCAAAATCTCCCCTTCCCCTACTGCATCCCTAAACCAGCCTAGTTCGTCCCCTCCTCCCACTGCACCACACAACCAGCCCAGCTCTTCCCCCCCACCCACTGCATCCCAAAACCAGTCCAACCTGTCTCTGCCTCCCTAACCGGTTCTTCCTCTCACCCATCCCTTCCTCCCACCCCAAGCCGCACCCCCATCTACCTACTAACCTCATCCCACCTCCTTGACCTGTCCGTCTTCCCTGGAATGACCTATCCCCTCCCTACCTCCCCACCTATACTCTCTCCACCTATCTTCTTTACTCTCCATCTTCGGTCCGCCTCCCCCTCTCTCCCTATTTATTCCAGTTCCCTCTCCCCATCCCCCTCTCTGATGAAGGGTCTAGGCCCGAAACGTCAGCTTTTGTGCTCCTGAGATGCTGCTTGGCCTGCTGTGTTCGTCCAGCCTCACATTTTATTATCTTGGCGTTAGAAATTACTGGTCCAGTCATATTAGCATACCCACAGAGCTTCTCCAGCTGGTGAAATACTCAAATGTTGTCAGGAGAAGCAGGAATGATGGATGACTTGATACGTGTTTGAGAGAATTTCAATGTAGAGACTGAGACATCTATTTTTCCACTCGATGAACTTGTGCTCCATATTTATTGGATTCTGATTTTTAAAAATATTTTGACCCATAAAGTTCAGAAATCCATCTTTATGATTTCTTATCTCAATCAAGGAGAATCACCTCAAGGCCCACAACACGCTGAATGTCTTTCTGGGTTACTAATCTGAGGGTAAGGTTGCTGCTGAATGCTCAGGCAGAATTAATTTTGTTCTGAAACTGGATGACATAGCAGGATCACTACTGACAGCTTGAACCAGTTGCTTCTGGCCATTTGACTCTTTTGTCTTCAGAATTCCTCAGTACATTTCTGTCTGTGTCAATTGTTCGTTGTAAAAAGCATTTGTAAAGAATAGCCACAGCTTGTGGAATGCACAAACCTGAGCATTTAATCTGGCTATTTTGTGTTGGATTTAGTTCTGTATTGTTTCAACATCAAAGAAATGAAATATCAGAAATATCTGAATGTGCTGCAAATTTCACTGGGCGTGACTCCATCAAACAGGAGCTCAGTGCTGCCTCAGAAAAGAATGTTATGGTAAGCGTCTTCCAAATTCTCAGGGATCACTGTAATATACAGTAGTATATATCCTGCTAATATAAATTAGTTACTATTATAAGCATTAAACCATTATTGTAGTAAAATAGCATTGAGTGGGAGATTATGTTAAAACTAAGGACAAATGTAGGATGTAACACTGAAATATTAATCATTCATTTCTGTTGCGGCTGATCTCCTGTTAGGTCTCAGGATTTAAAATATCAGTAAATTCTTACAGGTAAATTTATTCCTTTAAAACGTTTATATTCCCATTTTCATTCTGAAACAAACTGGCTCCTCACTTTCTATGCATTTCGAATTATTTAATACAAACCATTTCTGGCTGCCTTTTGTGATAAAATATTTAAAAGGAATGTTAATGCAGTTTTAACACAAATAGTCTTCAAAATGTACAAAATTTTCATCTATTTATTATATAACTTAGTTTTGGTTTCACAAATTAATTACAAAAATAGCAAACTAACCTGCCTCCCCTTTTCTATCAGAACCACTATTAGAAGAAGCAGCGGTTACCTCTGTTGCCTCAGAGTGTCAGGGACTGAAGATTGATTCCAGCCTTCGATTCCAGTCTGTATGAAATTTGCACATTCTCCCCGTGTCTGTGTAGGTTTCCGCCAGGTGCTCTGGTTTCCTCCCACAGTCCAAAGATTGGTGCAGTTTAGGTGGTTTGGCCATGCTAAAATTGATCTATTGTGTCCAGGAATGTGCAGGTTAAGTGGATTAGTCATGATTACTGCTGGGTTACAGGAATGGGGTGGCT
The DNA here is from genome assembly GCF_030684315.1 of Stegostoma tigrinum. NCBI lineage: Eukaryota > Metazoa > Chordata > Chondrichthyes > Orectolobiformes > Stegostomatidae > Stegostoma > Stegostoma tigrinum. The sequence goes on along the minus strand of NC_081389.1, from coordinate 26,793,017 downwards.
CTGGGAGATTGCTCTTCAGAGGGTTACTACAAAACCGATGGGCTAAATGGCCTCTGTCTGCACTGTAGGGATTCTAAGAAAACAGTTCCCTTTACTGTAATCATTGCATATTCGAAATTTACAAAACATTAAAAGTTCTCTATTGTTTGTAATAGCTAGTTCACTCCAAGCACCTTCAGGAACTAGTCCCTAGTGAGAGATAATAATTGCAAGCCAGTGGGAGCTAGCACCTACTAGATCTGTCCACCTCTGGAAGTCAGTAAGCAAGAAATTAGGGATAGTATTAGATCCAAAGAAGGGAACTGTAAAATTGCCAGAAAAAAGAACATGCCTGAGGACTGGGAGCATTTTAGAATTCACAAAAGAGGACAAAAACTTCAATCAAGATGGAGAAAGTATAGTACGAGAGTAAAATTGCATTGAGTATAAAAACTACAGTAAAGGCATCAAAAAGAATGTGAAGAGAAGAAGTTTAGGAAAGACAAATGTAAGTCCTTTACAATCAGAAACTGGGAAATTATAATAGGGAACAAAGAAATGGCAGAAGAGTTAAAGCTATTTTTTGGTCTGCCCTCACAAAAGAGGGCATAAATAACATCCCAAAATGATAAGGAACCAACAGTCCAGTGAGAGGGCCGATTGAAGGAAAACAATATTAGAAAGAAAATAATGTTAAGGAAATTAATGGAGTTCAAAGTTGACAAATCACCTGATAATTGTATAATGGAAGTGGCCCTGGAAATATTAGATGTGTTGCTGATCATCTTCCAAACGTCTGTCGACTATCCTACAGATTGGAGAGTGGAAAGTAGATCTCCACTATTTAAAAATGTAGATTGTGAAAAAATAGGTAATTACAGACCAGTTAGCCTGATATCAGTTGTGGCCAAATGTTAGAGTCTATTATAAAAGACGTGATTACAGTACATTTGGAAAGTATTAACAGGATTAGACAAAAGCAGCATGGGTTTATGAAAGGAAAATCATGTATAACTAATCTACTGGAGTTTTTTGACGATGTAAAAGGTGGAATAGATTGGGAAGAACTAGTGGATGTGGTGTATTTATATTTTCAGAAGGCTTGTTAAGAAGGTGTATGGTGTGTTAGGCTTTATTGGTAGAGGGATTGAGTTTCAGATCCATGAGGTCATGTTGCAGCTGTACAAAACTCTGGTGTGGCTGCACTTGGAGTATTGCGTACAGTTCTGGTCACTGCATTATAGGAAGGATGTGGAAGCATTGAAAAGGGTGCAGAGGAGATTTACCAGGATGTTGCCTGGTATGGAGGGAATGTCTTATGAGGAAAGGCTGAGGGACTTGAGGCTGTTTTCATTAGAGAGAAGAAGGTTAAGAGGTGACCTAATAGAGACATACAAGATGATCAGAGGATTAGTTAGGGTGGACAGTGAGAGCCTTTTTCCTAGGATGGTGACGGCGAGCACGAGGGGACATTGCTTTAAATTGAGGGGTGATAGATATAGGACAGATGTCAGAGATAGGTTCTTTACTCAGAGAGTAGTAAGGGCGTGGGATGCCCTGCCTGCAACAGTAGTAGACTCACCCAGTTTAAGGGCATTTAAATGGTCATTGGATAAACAGATAGATAATAATGGAATAGTGTAAGTTAGATGGGCTTCAGTTTGGTTTCACAGGTCGGCGCAACGTCGAGGGCCGATGTAGTAGTTTATGTTCTATGGCAGATGCAGTACATGAGATGTGAAGTTATACACTTTGGCATGAAAAACAGAAAAGCAAGTTCTATTTAAATGGTGATATATTGGGAAATGTGAATTGTTAAAATTCACTTGTGGGGTGTGGGCTTTGTTGGCAATACATTTATTGACTATTCTTTGCAGAAATTCAAAAAAGACTGCTAGATAGCACTTTGCATCTAGAAGGACATGGGCAGCATATATATGGGACAACAACACATGCAAGTTCCCCTCAAGCTACTCACCATTTCGATTTGGAAATATATTGCAGTTCCTTCATTGTTGCTGGATCAAAAGCTTGGAATTCCCTCCCTAGCTGCATAGTGCATGTACCTCCCGAAGGCAGCTCTCCACCACCTTCCCAAGGGCAACTAGGGACAGGTAATAAATAGGGCCCAGGCAGTGAAGCCTATGATTCAGGAGTAAATAAAAAGATGTTCTTGTCACTAGTTAATGAAAGCAGACAGGCAGCAGTGGCAAGCAATTAGGAAGGAAAATAGCATTTTGACCTTCACTGTAAGATAAATTCAGTTCAGAATTAGCGATGTCTTAAGAAGGAGTTTAGCCTGATTGCCTTCATCGGTCAGAACATTTGAGTACAGGAGTTGTGTTGTCATGTTGCCGCTGTACAGGACACTGGTGAGGCAAATTTACAGCACTGTTTACAATTCTGGTCACCCTTCCGTAGGAAGGATGTTATTAAACTTAAGACGGTGCAGTAAAGATTTACAAGGATATTTCCAGGACTGGAGGGTTTGAGATATAGGGAGAGGCTGAAGAGATTGGGGCTTTTTTCCCTGGAGCATTGGAGCCTGAGAGTGACTTCATAGCATTTAATAGAATCATGAGGGGCATGCATAAGCTGAATTTCCAAGGTCTCTTTACTAGGGTAGGGGTGTCCAAAGCTAGAGGGCATAGATTGAAGGTGAAAAGGGAAATATTTTAACATGACCTGAGGGATAACTTTTCACGAAGAGGGTGGTACGTTTATGGAATGAGGTGGTAGAGGAACTGCTAGAGGTAGGTACAATTACAACATTTAAGAGGCATCTGGATGAGTGTACGAATAGGAAGAGTTCAGAGGGATATGGGGCAAAAGCTGGCAAATGGGACTAGGTCAGATTGGAATGTCTGGTCGGCACAGAGGAATTAGACCGAAGAGTCTGTTTGCATGCTGTTATCACTACTACAATTATACAGTGACTGAGTCAAAACACTCCTGGCCTTTTGTGTGCAGTTTCGGATCCCTACATGGGAAAGGAAATACTTGCCATAGAGAGAGTGCAATGGAAGTTTCACTAGACTGACAGTAGGGACAGTAGTATCCCTCCAGGAACAGCTGCAGTGACAGCCAGAGCCTTGAGGAACTATATCCCAGTGAGAGTCAGCACCTTCAGGAACTGATCCCCACTCAGAGTCAGCACCTTCAGGAACTGTATCCCAATGAGAGTCAGCACTTTCAGGAAGTGTATCCCAGTGAGAGTCAGCCCCTTCAGGAATTACATCCCGCTGAGAGTCAGCACCTTCAGGAACTGTTTCCCAGTGGGAGTCAGCACCATCAGGAACGGTATCCCTGTGGGAGTCAGCACCTTCAGGAATTACATCCCGCTGAGAGTCAGCACCTTCAGGAACTGTTTCCCAGTGGGAGTCAGCACCATCAGGAACTGTATCCCAGTGAGAGTCAGCACCTTCAGGAACTGTATCCCACTGAGAGTCAGCACCTTCAGGAACTGTATCTCAGCGAGAGTCAGCACCTTCAGGAACTGTATCTCAGTGAGAGTCAGCACCTTCAGGAACTGTATCCCAGTGAGAGTCAGCACCTTCAGGAACTGTATCCCAGTGAGGGTCAGCACCTTCAGGGACTGTATCTCAGTGAGAGTCAGCACCTTCAGGAACTGTATCCCAGTGAGGGTCAGCACCTTCAGGGACTGTATCCCAGTGAGGTCGGTGTCAGCAATTGTAGCTATGATAAAATAAATTACAAAGTTTTCTACCAATTGTCCTATCTTTACCGTGGTTGCAATTTTCTGAGTCTAATTAGTGAGATTCCTGGAATCTGGTATATTGTGAGAATGAAACTTTCTTTCCATTCAGGATGGTTCCAGGCTGTGCAACATTGCCTGGTACTGCAGAAGCTGCCTATCAAAGGAAATTGAAACCATCCTTGAGGCACATCAAGGCCCATGCCCAGTGCTACAAAAGGAACAAGTGCGGAGGATTCACGGAGTTCTGTGTGAGTGCTTGTTGTATTCTAATGCAGCTGGGAATATTGCTTCTCTCAGGTCATTGGGCCTAAATTGGCCATACAAAGTATGACAAAACTCATCAGAACCATTATCACTTGTTGCCAATTTAAGATAAAATGCTAGTTCAGCCTAGTCACTTTGTCTGTTGCCCCTTGCTGAAGTTAGTTAACTGACATCAACCAAGGAAGGATCCTTCGAAATTCTGTTCAATATAGTTTAATGGCATTGGTATTGCTTGGCCATCATTTTTCTTAGCCTGCTGCAACTGAGAGGACATGGTGTGGTGTGGCAGTAAAATCAGTCCAGTAGTAATCAAGTGCCCAGGCAGAGAATATGGGTTCAAATCATGCCATGCTCAGTGAGGAAATTTGAATTAAAGGAAATTTGAATTAAAGGAAATGAGCTGCCTTAAAAAAATTCATCTGGTTCGATATTGCCGCATAAAGAAGGAAATCTGCAATTTTTTGCCTGGTTTGGTCTCCATGTGACTCAAATCACCAGTAGTTGCTTCTGGATTTAATGATGGCCAATAAATGCTGGCCCAACCAGTGATAGTCACATCCTGTGAACCGAAAACTATTTGTGCTCTTGTGGCCCAGCAGAGGGCAGTGTGGTACTGCAATAACTGTTCACTTAGTGCTGGATGAACGTGACAGGCCAGGCAGCATCAGAGGAGCAGGAAAGCTGACATTTCGGGTCTGGACCCTTCTTCGGAAATGGGGGAGGGGTAGGGATCTCTGAAATAAAAAGAGAAGATGGAAGGCGATGATAGAAGGTGGATAGAGGAGCAGACAGGTGGAGAGAAGACGGACAGGTCAAAGAGGCGGGGATGAAGCCAGTAAAGGGGAGTGTAGGTGGGGAGTTGGGATGGGGGTTGGTCAGTGAAGTGGGAGGGGCGGATAGATGGGAGAAAAGACGGACAGGTCAAGGAGGCGGGGACAAGATGGGCTGGTCTTGGGAATGAAGTCAGGGTGGGGAGATTTTGAAGCTTGTAAAGTCCAAGGTTCAAGCTTCAAAATCTCCCCAACCCCAACCTCATTCCAAGACTAGCCCATCTCGTCCTCGCCTCCTTGACCTATCCGTCTTTTCTCCCACCTATCCGCCCCCGCACCTCACTGACTAACCCCTATCCCCACTTCCAATCTACTAACCTCATACCCGCCTCCTTGACCTGTCCATCTCCCTCCCACCTAGCCACCCCCGCACCTCACTGACTAATCCCCATCCTAAATCCCCACCTACACTCCCCTTTACTGGTTTCATCCCCGCCTCCTTGAGCTGTCCATCTGTTCTCCACCTATCTGCTCCTCTAGCCACCTTCTATCATGGCCTGCCCTTCTCTCTATTTTTTTTCAGACCTCCCTTCCCCTCCCCCATTTCTGATGAAGGGTCCAGACCCAAAACGTCAGCTTTCCTGCTCCTCTGGTGCTGCCTGGTCTTCTGTGTTCCTCCAGCTCCACACCTTGTTATCTCAGACTCCAGCATCGGCAGTTCCTACTATCTCTGTTCACTTGGTGTTGCTGTTCAGATAAGTTGATTGCACAGCAATTTGATGGAATTAGGTGGAAAATACTAGTTTGAAGAATCTAGGTCAGGTGGAGGAATGAAGGCATGATGTGGAGGTGCCAGTGTTGGACTGGGGTGGACAAAGTCAGAAGTTACACCACATTAGGTTATAACCCAGCAGGTGTATCACAAGCCTTTGGAGCACTGATCCTTCACCTGACAAAGGGGCAATGTCCTAAAAGCTTGTGATTTCAAATAAACCTGTTGAACTATAGCCTGGTGTCATGTGACTTCTCAGGAATAAAGGAGTCTGAGGTACAGACACTTAAAGCACCAAAAGTAGCAATCCTGGTTAACAACACCTTCAAAATGTAAAAACCAAAAGAACTGCAGATGCTGTAAATCAGGTACAAATACAAAATTGCTGGAAAAGCTCAGCGGGCCTGGCAGCATCTGTGAAGGCAAAAACAGAGTTAACATTTGGGGTCTGGTGACCCTTCCTCAGAACTGAAATGGTGGAGTTAATCTAGAACAATAAATTTGAAAAGCAGAGAAGATATGCTAAATGTATTTATACAATAAACACAAAGAATTCAAAGTCTTCGAAAGCTAAATCAAAAATAGGATGTGTTGGGAAAAAACACAACAGTCTAGCAACATTTGTAGAGACAGAGCAGAATTAACATTCTGAATTCAGTGACCCTTCATCAGAATTCTTCATCACTGGTTTTGGAACATTAACCTTATCGTTGCTGCCAGACTGCTTACTTCTCTCTGTTTTTGTTTGCTAAATTTATTGTTTGACCATATTTGGTGTAGTGTAGTCAGTTTTAGACTCCATATCATGCAAAAAAGGTGATGGAGGCTGTAAACCATATCTACAAGGGTAATGCCAGAAACAAGAGACTATAGTTATCGTGATGGATGAAATAATGCTAAAACACAGGACTATTGCATTCTATTCTCTAGAAAAGAGAATTAGATATTACTTGATAGTTTGTTTTATTTATCTAAGGAATGTGGATTGCTGGCTAGGTGAACATTTATTACCATCCCTAATTGCCCATAGAAGAGGGTAGTGAGCTGCCTTATTGGATTGCTGTCATTCTTGGAATTAAGGAACAATCACAGTGCTTTTCAGAATGAGTTCCAGCATTTTGACCCAATAACAAGGAATGACAATATATTTCCAAGTCAGAATGGTATATGTCTTGGAGGGGAACTTACAGGTGGTGATGTTCCTGTATATAAGCTGCCCTTGTCCTAGGTGACAGAGGTGACAGGTTTGGAAGTTCTGACCACAAAGCATTTAAATTAGAATGCATGGTATTGAGGGTAGCAAACTGACAAGGAATGGTAGACACGAAACAATGAGTAAGAATGTACAGGCGTTTTTTTGCGTGGCAGCCAGTGACTAGTGGCGTACTACCAGGCTCAGTGCATGAACTCCAGCTGGCCATACAAAAATGATTTAAATGAGGGAACTAAATGTAACATCCCCATATTTGTAAATGCCACAAGGCTGGGTGGTAAGACGAACTGAGAGGAGGATGCAGAGATTAATCAGTGTTATTTGGGTTGTTAAGAAGGCATACAGTGTGTTAGAGATAATGGGAACTGCAGATGCTGGAGAATTCCATAATAAAATGTGAGGCTGGATGAACACAGCAGGCCAAGCAGCATCTCAGGAGCACAAAAGCTGACGTTTTGGGCCTAGACCCTTCATCAGAGAGGGGGATGGGGAGAGGGAACTGGAATAAATAGGGAGAGAGGGGGAGGCGGACCGAAGATGGAGAGAAAAGAAGATAGGTGGAGAGGAGAGTATAGGTGGGGAGGTAGGGAGGGGATAGGTCAGTCCAGGGAAGATGGACAGGTCAAGGAGGTGGGATGAGGTTAGTAGATAGCTGGGGGTGTGGCTTGGGGTGGGAGGAAGGGATGGGTGAGAGGAAGAACCGGTTAGGGAGGTGGAGACAGGTTGGACTGGTTTTGGGATGCAGTGGGTGGGGGGGAAGATCTGGGCTGGTTGTGTGGTGCAGTGGGGGGAGGGGACGAACTGGGCTGGTTTAGGGATGCAGTAGGGGATACAGTGTGTTAGGTTTTATTGGTAGAGGGATTGAGTTTTGGAGCCATGAGGTCATGTTGCAGCTGTACAAAACTCTGGTGCAGCCACACTTGGAGTATTGCGTACAGTTCTGGTCACCGCATTATAGGAAGGATGTGGAAGCATTGGAAAGGGTGCAGAGGAGATTTACCAGGATGTTGCCTGGTGTGGAGGGAAGGTCTTTATGAGGAAAGGCTGAGGGACTCGAGGCTGTTTACAAGAGAGAAGAAGGTTAAGAAGGTTAATAGAGACATACATGATGATCAGAGGATTAGATAGGGTGGACAGTGAGAGCCTTTTTCCTTGGATGGAGATGGCTAGCACGAGGGAACATTGCTTTAAATTGAGGGGTGATAGATATAGGACAGATGTCAGAGGTAGGTTCTTTACTCAGAGAGTAGTAAGGGTGTGGAATGCCCTGCCTGCAACAGTAGTAGACTCGCCAAGTTTAAGGGCATTTAAATGGTCATTGGATAAACAGATGGATAATAATGGAATAGTGTAGGTTAGATAGGCTTCAGTTTGGTTTCACAGGTCGGCGTAACATCGATGGCCGAAGGGCCTGTACTGCGCTGTACTGTTCTATGTTCTATATTTGGACAAATTAAGTGAGTGGGAGAATGCATGGTAAATGAAATAAAGTGTAGACAATTATAAGGTTACCCATTTTGGGAGCAAAAATACCAAGGCAGATAATCTGAGTGGGGATAGATTAGGATATGAAACCTATTATTCTTGTAACACCAGTTGCTGAAGGTAAGCATGCCAGTTCAGCAAGCAGTCAAGAAAGCAAATGATACATTAGACTAAAAACAACTGATGCTGGGGATCACAGCGGGTCAAACGGCATTGGAGGGAGAGTGAACTAACATTTCAAGTCTAGATGACTCTTGACCAGCTGTGTTCTCTAACATTTGGTGTTTTCATTACAGATTCCAGCATCTGCAGTAATTTGTTCCTATATGGAATGTTGGCCTTTATAGCGAGAGGTTTTGAGCGCAGGAGCAGGATGTCTCGCTGCGATTATACAAGGCCTGGGTGAGATCACACCTGGGACCTTGAGTGTGGTTTGGTCTCTTTATCTGAGGAAGGATGTTCTGGTTATGGATGGAGTGGAACCAGGGTTTACCAGACTGATTCCTGGAATGGCAGGACTGACATATGAAGAGAGTCTGGGTTATTCATGACCATATCAGTGGAGTTTTGAAAAAGAAACCTGTAAAATTCTAACAAGTAGGACTAGACAGTGTGCACAAAGGAACCATGTTCCTATGACGAGGGGTCCTCAACCAGGGGCCAAAGTTTAATAGAACTTAGAACATTACAGCACTGTACAGGCCCTTCGGCCCTCGATGTTGTGCCGACCTGTCATACCAATCTCAAGCCCATCTAACCAACACTATTCCATGTACGTCTGCCTGGAAGTCAGTGGTGAGTGGAGTTCCACAGGGCTCTGTCCTTGGGCCTCTACTGTTTGTAATTTTTATTAATGACTTGGACGAGGGAATTGAAGGATGGGTCAGCAAGTTTGCAGACGACACAAAGGTCGGAGGTGTCGTTGACAGTGTAGAGGGCTGTTGTAGGCTGCAGCGGGACATTGACAGGATGCAGAGATGGGCCGAGAGGTGCCAGATGGAGTTCAACCTGGATAAATGCGAGGTGATGCATTTTGGAAGGTCGAATTTGAAAGCTGAGTACAGGATTAAGGATAGGATTCTTGGCAGCGTGGAGGAACAGAGGGATCTTGGTGTGCAGATACATAGATCCCTTAAAATGGCCACCCAAGTGGACAGGGTTGTTAAGAAAGCATATGGTGTTTTGGCTTTCATTAACAGGGGGATTGAGTTTAAGAGTCGTGAGATCTTGTTGCAGCTCTATAAAACTTTGGTTAGACCGCACTTGGAATACTGCGTCCAGTTCTGGTCGCCCTATTATAGGAAAGATGTGGATGCTTTGGAGAGGGTTCCGAGGAGGTTTACGAGGATGCTGCCTGGACTGGAGGGCTTATCTTATGAAGAGAGGTTGACTGAGCTTGGTCTCTTTTCATTGGAGAAAAGGAGGAGGAGAGGGGACCTAATTGAGGTATACAAGATAATGAGAGGCATAGATAGAGTTGATAGCCAGAGACTATTTCCCAGGGCAGAAATGGCTAGCACGAGGGGTCATAGTTTTAAGCTGGTTGGTGGAAAGTATCGAGGGGATGTCAGAGGCAGGTTCTTTACGCAGAGAGTTGTGAGAGCATGGAATGCGTTGCCAGCAGCAGTTGTGGAAGCAAGGTCATTGGGGTCATTTAAGAGACTGCTGGACATGTATATGGTCACAGAAATTTGTGGGTGCATACATGAGGATCAATGGTCGGCACAACATTGTGGGCTGAAGGGCCTGTTCTGTGCTGTACTGTTCTATGTTCTATGTTCTACGTCCATATGCTTATCCAATGACGACATAAATGTATCTAAAGTTGGCGAATCTACTACCGTTGCTGACAAAGCGTTCCATTCCCTTACGACTCTCTGAGTAAAGAAACTACCTCTGACATCTGTCCTATATCTTTCACCCCTCAATTTAAAGCTATGCCCCCTCGTGCTCGCCGTCACCATCCTAGGAAAAAGGCTCTCCCTATACACCCTATCTAACCCTCTGACGATTTTATATGTTTCAATTTAAGGATATATGTAGGCCATTTAGGACTGAGATGAGGTGAAATTTCTTCACTTTAGAGTGGTGAGCCTGTGGAATAGGGCGGCATGGTGCCTCAGTGGTTAGCACTGCTGCCTAACAGTGCCTGGGTCCTGGGTTTGATCTCACCCTCAGGTGACAGTCTGTGTAGAGTTTGCACATTCCCCCTGTGTCTGCGAGGGTTTCCTCTAGGTGCACTGGCTTCCTCCAATGGTCCAAACTTGTGCAGGTTAGGTGGATTGGCATGCTAAGTTATCCACAGCGTCCAGGGATGTGCAGGCTATATGGGTTAGCTATGGGAAACGTAGGGTTACAGGGGTAGGGTGGGTCTTGGTGGGGTGCTATTAGTGGACAAGTGTGGACTTGATGGGATGAATGGCCTGCTTCCACACTGTAAGGATTCCATTATAATTGTCTTCCACAAAAAGCACCTGAGGCCAAAACTTTGAATATTTTCAAGAACAAATTAAATATAGCTCTTAAGGTTAATGGGATCAAGGGAAATGAGGAGATAGCAGGAAATCAGTTGGATAATCAGCCATGATCATATTGAAAGCCAGAGGATGCTCAAACAAACTAATAGCCTATTCCTGTTTCTATATTTTTCAACAGCTTGGTGTCACCACTCCCGGGAACTTCTGGGCCCTAAGTGCCTGAAGCCACATAAAATCCTTCAGCCCACACCCAGCTCCAAACTGCAACTGACTTATCCTAGCGTACACAGATCCAGATAAACTGAAATCAGAACACCTGCTTCAACTCATCACCATGATATGTAGTCTGTGTCACATTGTAAGGGTGGCACTGTGGCTCAGGGGTTAGTATTAGTATCTCAAAGCTCCACAGACAATGATCATAGAATCCCTACAACATGGAAACAGGCCCTTCAGCCCCACAAGTCCACACCAACACACACAGAATCCCACCCAGACCCCATTCCCTGAAAAACCACCTTATCTACACATCCCCGAACACTACAGGCAATTTAGCATGGCCAATCCACCTGGCCTGCACATCAGTGGACTGCGGAAGGAAACCGGAACACCCCCACGCAGACACAGGGAAGACATGTAAACTCCACACAGACAATCACCCTAGGGTGGAATTGAACCCTGGTCCCTGGCGGTATAAGGCAACAGTGCTAACCACTGAGTCACCATACCCCTGGGTTTAATTCCACCAATGGGTAACTGTCTGTTTGAAGTTTGCATGTCTTCCCTGTGTCTGCATTGGTGTGCTCTGGTTTCCTCCCACAGTCCAAACCACACCAGTTAGGTGGATTGGCCATGTTAAATTGCCCATAGTGTGCAAGGATGTGCAGGCTAGGTAGATTAGCCATGGGAAATACAGGGATAGGGTAGGTGGTGGAATGCTCTTTGGAGGGTTGGTGTGGATTCAATAGGCTGAATGGCCTGAATCCCCCCACCCCCACCCTCCCACCACCACCACCACACTGTAGGGATTCTGTTGTCTTTAACCTGATCTTTAGGATTTTCTGAATGCTTTTAAATTAAATAAAAATCAACTGGACTACCATTACTGCAAGCTTTGCAGACAACACCAGGAAGGCCATGGTCTAGTGGTATTATCACTGGTCTGTTAATCCAGAGTCCCAGAAAATGGCCTAGGGACCTGGGTTCAAGTCTTGTCATGGCAGATGGTAGAATTTGAATTCAATGAAATATCTGAAATTTAGAATTTAACGATGACCATGAATCCATTGTTGATTGTTGGGGAAGCCCCTCTGGTTCACTAACGTCCTTTAGGGGAAAGAAACTGCCATCCCTACCTGGTCTAGTCTCCATGGGACTCCAAACCCACAGCAATGTGACTGATTCTGAACTGCTCTCTGGGCAATTAGGGATGGGCAATAAATGCTACCTAGCCAGAGATGCCCTCATCCTGTGAATGAATAAAGATGAAAAAAACACAGCTCCACCTAATGTTTTCAAAGCTTCATCTCTTTCATTTTAATTCAGTTAAAAAAAGATGGTAACCCTCTAAACTGCCATTTGGTTGATGCTTTTTGACAATCACTAAAGTCGAGCTTTTAATGATGTTTCTTTTCCAGCTGTTAACCTCTTAAAGCAACACGACCCCAACCTTAAAAAAAGCTAGGCAACGTGCTTCAACGACATTATAGCTGATTTTTTATTGTTACATTTTAGTCAGTAAAGCAAAATCTTCTACCCTAATGGTCTGCTTCCACACTGTAGGGATTCTGTAATTCTAAAGCACATGAATCATTAACTAGACATTGACGAGATGCTTTTTGTGTCTCAGGCCATGTCTGTTGATAGTTCTGACATCAACAGATAATCCATCTCTGACATTAAGATTCCAACTGTTCTTTGCTGAATCTTACCTGTCTCTGTTCTGTCAATGTCGTAGTAATCAAAATTCTATTAAACTTTCTCTTTGGTTCCTTTCTAAACTGATTCAAACTGACACTCTATCAATCTCAGGATCTCAAAATTATGGAAATTCTTAGCACAATTAATCTATCTATTCCCATTTCTGAAGAAGGGTCTCGGACTGAAACATGAACGTTCCTGCTCCTCTGATGCTGCTTGGCATGCTATGTTCATCCAGCTCTACACCTTGTTATCTCCTATTCCCTTTAGCTTTGGCTTTCAGTTTCCAAACCCAAAGTCAGCATCTGCTAACATACAATTTATCCTTTATCTTTTTGTTGGACTGATTTTATGTTTGTCCGGAGTTAAATAAAGTAAGTCTGTGAGCATGCAATAAAAACTTAGAAAATAGAGGTTTTGTTCCTCTGGATTCTGATCTGGCGCATTTAGCAAATTGAGCAGGAGCTAGTGACAGGTTGTACTAGTTTCTGACTTGATCATTTATTTATACACACTTGAGCCTCTGTATCCTGACAGTCAAACATCTGAGCGATTGCAACAACCAAAGTTTGGATTTTCCCTGAGACTTTCTAGTTGTTGGGATTGGGGAGCGAGTCCTTGACCTTCCCAGACCTTGTTCCTGGGCTGATTGATGTGTCAAGCTGTACAGCCAGTAAATCTTGATTAGGCAAGAATGTCAGTTATTTCAACATTGTGTCTACCCAGATTCCAAACATTGATATGCATTATGCGCAGCAGCTACTACTTAACATTTTTGGGTGCAGCCACTTTTCTCCATTTTCCCCAACAGAAATTTACTAATACAATCAAGTTTCTAGCATTTTCAGTGTTGAGTTTTACATTAAATGATCTATCTTTTTCTACAAATGAAATTTGCATTGTAATACTGAAATCGAATAATTTATTGCATCCTCCTGATTGACTGTTCATTGTGTTTATGTTGAAGACGAAATTTGCCAGTGTTACAATCTGCAACAAAAAACATTGTTGCATATAAAAAGGAAATAGACAAAATAAATATTATTAAGTTTATATTATAGTTTATAAGGACTTTAGCCGTAAACTCAGTTCTTTCCTTTTTCTCCGCAGTCCCACAAGAGTTCTCTTCCAAAATCTTTAAAGTTAATTTACTTTTCCTGGGATCAACTCAAAAAGTATCGCAGCTATTGAGAATTCACTTTGATTTCCCTTCAGTGTTTCAGCTATTCATCAAAGCAGAGAATTAATGGGAGTCCTTTTGGTTAAGCAACCCTCTAAAAAATACACAGATTTTTGAATCAGTAAAAGAATCAAAGGGCTATACGGAAAGGTGGGATAGTGGAATTGAGGACTGTCAGATCAACCATGATCTCAGTGAACGGTGGAGAAGGCTCAATGGGCTGAATGGCCTACTTCTCTCCTACTTCTTATTGTCTTATGGTCTAATTTCCTGACTCACCTTACAACTGTAGGAGGGTCACCGTAGCCGAAACGTTAACTCTGATTTCTCTTCACAGATGCTGTCAGACCTGATGAGCTTTTCCAGAAATTTCTGTTTTTGTTTCTGATTTACATCATCCACAGGTCTTTTGGTTTTTATTTGGGAGATCTAGTATTTACACTTGGTGTAGGTCTGGCTTTACCACACACTACAAGCTGCATTGAATGTAAAGCTGACATGTTTCTTAGCTGCTTCTGTCAACCAGTCTTGTCCTCTGCCTATGAACTAACTGAATTCACAGAGACAAACTGAAATCAAAATGTCTCCTTAAGCTCCAACCGTGACATAAAAGGTCTTTTCCAGATAGAAATGCAAATTCACTATCTTTTAATTCTGACGCTTTCCTTAATTCTAGGAAACCACATCAATAACTGATATTTCTAAAGAAACAACTGCAAATATCGCTAAATAAGACAACCCATTGTTTTAATAACCTTTTATTTTGAGTTTATACTGTAAACATAAATTACCTTTTTAATTGTAATTATCTTAAGTCTGAGAACTTTGGCAGCCTGTAGATGTTTCCCAGGATTTTTCTCACTGAAATTAAGTTTAAAATTCTGTCACAACATCACCATTAATGTCTAGCTGTAGATTTGTACGGCCCTTATAGCTCCCTTTTAGAATGTTAAGTAGTACAACTTAAAAATGACCAACAGTGAAGCATTAGTTTTAAATAGCATCAAAAGTTTGCTTCCCCAATGATTACTTAAAATTAAAAGTAGATACAGATTATGTTGATATAAAAATGGAGTAATGTTGGGAGTTTTGAAAAGCACTAAGTTAGACAAGCCTCCAGATGGAACCTAGCCCAGAATATTGAGGGAGGCAGGAGAGGAAATTGCTGGAGCTTAGACGAAATCCTTGCATCCTATTTAGTCACAGGAGAGATCCCTGAGGACTGGACAATGCCAACGTTATTCCTTTGTTTAGAAAAGGGTAACAGGGATAATCTGGGAAATTACAGGCTGGTGAATCTTATGTCAGAGGTAGGGAAATTATTGGAGAAGATTCTTAAGGACAGAACTTACTCACTCTTGGAAAACTATGACTTATTGGTGACAGGCAGAATGGTTTTTGTGGAGGGGCAGGTCGTGTCTCAGAAACTTTATCGCGTTTTTTGAAGTTGTGACAAAGATGTATCCTTGCTAACCACTGGAGAGGTCCCGGGGGACTGGGTGAATAGCTAATGTTGTTCCTTTGTTAAAGAAGGGAAATAGGGATAGCTCAGGGGACTATAGACCAATGAGTCTCACATTAGTGGTTGGGCTGCTATTGGAGAGAATTGTTAGGGATAGGATTTACACACATTTAGAAAATTATGGTTTTGTGCAGGGCAGGTCATGTCTTACTAACTTGATTTAATTTTTCGACAAGGTGATAAAGGTGATTGATGAGGGTAGAGCAGTGAATACTGTCTATGTGGATTTTCGTAAGGTTTTTGACAATGTCCCTAATGTAGGCTCATCCACAAGAATAGGATGCAATGGGATCCATGGTGACTTGGTTGCATGGATTCAGAATTGGCTTGCCCATAGAGAGCAGAGGGTAGTGGTGGAAGGGAGTTTTTCAGGCGTAAGGTCTGTGACTGGTGGTTGTTCTGCAGGGGACCGTACTGGGGCCTTCTGTTCTTTGTGATATATAAATGACTTAGATAAAAATGAAGATGGGTGTGTTAATAAGTTTGCAGACAGTACAAAGATTGGTGGAGTTGTGGACAGTGTAGAAGGTTGTCAAAGGATACAATGGGATGTAGATCAGTTGTAGATACGGGCCGAGAAATAGCAGATGGAATTTAATCCAGACAACTGTAGGCTGCTATACTTTGGGAGATCAAATGTTAAGGAAAAGTGTAAAGTTAATAGCAGGACCCTGAGTAGCACTGTGGACAGAGGGATCTTGGGGTTCAACTGCGTAGCTCCCTGAAAGTGGATGCACAAGTAGATAGGGTGGTAAAGAAGGCGTATGGCATGCTTGCCTTTATTGGTCAGAGAATTGAGTGCAAGAGTCAGAATGTCATTTGCAGCTTTATAAAACTTTGGTAAGTCCACACTTAAAAGTATTGCGTTCAATTTTTGTTACCACTTTACAGGAAGGTTGTGGGGGCTTGAGAGAGAGTGCAGAAGAGGTTTACCAAGATGCTGCTTGGATTAGAGGGTATGACCTAAGGAAAGGCTAGAAAAACTCAGGTTGTTTTCTCTTGAGCGGTAGAGGTTTAGGGGTAGCTTGATAGAAGTTTACAAAATTATGAGACATGTAGATAGGGCTGATGGTCGGAATCTTTCTCCCAGTATTGAAATGTCTAATGCTAGGGGGCATGCATTTAAGATGAGAGGGGCAAAGTTCAAAGGAGACCTGACGGGCAGGTTTTATTACACAGAGCGTGGTAGGAGTCTGGAACATGTTGCCAGGGTGGTGGTGGAGGCAGATACACTTAGGGGCATTTAAGGGACTTTTAGATAAGCACATGAATCTGCAAGGGATGGAGGGATATGGACCAAGGGCAGACAGAAGAGATTATTTTAGTTAGTTATATCTGGGACAACATCATGGGCTGAAGGACCTGTTCCTGTGCTGTGCTGTTCTATGTTCGATATTCTATGGGGCCAGGTGCTGGATGTTGTCTATATGGACTTTAACAAGTCTTTTGACAAGGTCCCTCATGGTAGCCTGGTCAGAAGATCAAATCGCCATAGAATCCATGGTGAGTTTACAAGTTGGATTCAAAATTGGCTTGGCCATAAAACAGAGGGTATTAATGGAAGAGTATTTTTCTGACTACAGGTCTGTTACCAGTGGTGTTTCACAAGGAAGAAAGACAAAATTTCTGGAAAAGCTCAGCAGGTCTGGCAGTATCCGTTAATGAAAAAACAGAGTTAACGTTTTGGGTCTGGTGACCCTTCCTCAGAACAGTTCTGAGGAAGGGTCCCAGAAACATTAACTCTGATATTTTCCTTCACAGATGCTGCAAAACCTGCTGAGCTTTTCCAGCAAATTCTGTTTTTGTTCCTGATTTACAGCATCCGCAGTTCTTTAGGTTTTTGTTTGTGTTCCACAAGGATCAGTGCTTCGATCTTTGTTGATTGCATAAATGATTTGGATGAAAATGTTGGTAGTCTGGTTAGTAAGTATACAGATGGCGTGAAGATTGATGGAGTTGTGGATAGTGCAGAAGGATATCAAAGGATGCAGCAGAGTGTAGACCAGCTGGAAAGTTGGGCGGAGAAATGGCAGATGGGGGTAATGTCATAAAATGGAATCAAAGAATCCTGACAGTGGAGAGAGAGGCCATTTGGCCCATAATATCTGCACTGACCCACGCAAACCCACACCCCACCCTATCCCCTGTATTTACCATGGCTAATCCACATAGCTGCATAGGTCAGTTAGGGGTAATTTACCACAGCTAATCCACCTAACCTATACATCTTTGGATTGTGGGAAGAAACCACAGCACTCAGCAGAAACCCAAGCATACATGGGGAGAATGTGCAAACTTCACAAAAATAGTCACCCAAGTTAGGAATCATATCTGGATCCCTGACACTGTGAGACAGTAGTGCCAACCACTGTGCTACTGTGCTGTCCAGTGCAAGGAGAAAATAACTAAATAGCCAGACCCTTAGGAGCACTGATGTACAGCGGGATCTTGGATTCTAAGTTCATAGCTCCCTGAAAGTGGCAAGACAAGTTGATAATTTGGTAAAGAGGACGTATGGCATGCTTGCTTTTATCAGTCAGGGCACTGAGTATAAAAGTTAGCAAGTCATGTTGCAACTGTATAAGACTTTGGTCAGGCCACATTTGGAGTACAGTGTGCAGTTCTGGTCACCACACTATACAAAGGATGTGGATGCTTTGGAAAGGGTGCAGAAGAGGTTTATCAAGATGTTGCCTAGATTGGAGTGTATTAGCTCTCAAGAGAGGTTGGACAAACTCAGATTGTTTTTCCTGGAACATCGGAGGCTAAGAGGAGAATTAGAGAAGTATATAAAATTATGAGAGGCGTGGATAGGGTGGATCGTCAGGGTCTCTTTCCTAGAGTGGAAATGTCAAACACAAGGGAGCATAGGTTTAAGATGGCAGGGAAAAGTTTAAAGGAGATATGTGATGAGAGTTTTTTCTTACACAGGTTGTAATGTGCCTGGAATGTGCTGCTGGGGAAGCGATAGAAATAGATCTGATAGCGAAGTTTAAGAGACATTTAAACAGACACTTGAACAGACAGGGGGAGAGGGATTCTGATCATATGCAGACAGATGGGATCAGTTTAGAACAACATAATGGTTGGCACTGATACGGTGCTTCAAAGGGCCTGTTTCTATGTTGCACTTTTCTATGTTCTTAAATGTGAGGTTAAGTATTTTGGAAGACGTGATTCAGGAGGAAATTATACAGTAAATGGCAGAACCCTTAGAAGCAATAACTTACAGAGGGATGTAAGTGTACAGATCTACAGTTCCCTGAAAGTGACAATAAAAGTGGGTAAGGTGGTCAAGAAGGCATATTGACATGTTGACATGGACCAGACCAAACACCCTCAAAGTACATTCAGAAGGTAGTCTAGGCCTTAACCTTTTCTTATTTTAAGGGTAAATATAAGGAATTGCATTCCAAACGCAATTCACTTTGTCAAACTACTCAAAGATGAACAAAACACACTTTGTGCATACACTATATTTAAAATACAAAAAAGAAATTGGAAATAACAACTCTGCTGGAAAAACTTAACAGAATAATAGATTATTTTAATACTAAACAATAACTGTCACAATATTGGTAACATCCCATAAACACACTCTTGGCAAAAGGCAAGTTCAGAAAAATAGATAGATTGTGTCACAGACAATTCTGCAGTCCAGGAGGAAAAGCATCAACAGAAAACTCTAAGAGATGGAGTAGCAGGGTGAGGTCTACTGCACCTTCCAATCCCAGCTTCAAGATCCTATTCACAACTGCTAAGTCATACGACTTCTGTCTTTGTCCACCCCAGTGCAACACAGACACCTCCACATTCAGGCAAGTAACAGACCTAAAAAACTAAAACTTAAACTCCTGGTTCAGTGGGAGTTTGCCCCTAACATTCAGGTTGCTTCTATTGTTCTAACTTTAAAAAAAACCCAAGGCCTCACAAGATGTTTACTTTACAGGATTTCAATAGATCGCTCATAACCTCTGCCTTAAAACCTCTCTTCAAAGAAAACCAGAACAAAAATACACATTTTAAAGGCAACAGTATCATCACAATGTTTGCTTTCATCATTTGGGGATGGAGTATGAAATTGGCAAGACATGTTGCAGCTGTATAGAACATTAGTTAGGCCACATTTGGAATATTGTATACAGTTCTGGATGCCACACTATCAGAAGGATGTGGGAAATTTTGGAGAGAGTAAAGAGATGGTTACCAGGATGGGAGGTTAGTAGCTATGAGGAGAAATTTGCAAAAACTTGGTTTGTATTCACTTGAACGTTGGAGGTTATGGATAGAAGTTTACAAAATTATGACAGGCACAGATAGAATGGATGGTCGATGTCTTTTTCCTGGAGTAGAAATGTCAATAACATTTCAAAATTAATTGTCTAAGAGGGGGAAAATTTAAAGGCGATATGAGAGGCGGGTTTTTTACACAACAGGTAGAAAGTGCCTAGAATGTATTCCCAGAGGAAGTAGTAAAAGCAGATACAACAGCAATGTTTCAGAGTCATCTTGACAGATACATTAATAGGCAGGGAATAGAAGGATACAGACCACACAGAGGCAAAAGGTTTCAAGATAAGAAAGATGTCATATGTTGGCACAAACTTGGTGGGCCAAAGGAGCTGCCCCTGTGCAGTACTGTGCTTTGTTCTTTGAAGGATGTTTATAAAGATACAAATATGATCAGTCTGTTATTATTGAAGGTCTGTTACTTGCTTGAATGTGGAGGTGCCAGTGTTGCACTGGGGTGGACAAAGTCAGAAGTCACATGACATCCGGTGACATTCACCTGGTGAAGGAGCAGCACTCTGAAGGCTTGTGATTTCAAGTAAACCTGATGGACTACAACCCGGTGTCGTGTGGCTTCTGAACATGCCTGAAGATTTCTCTTGCTGAGATGAACGCATTACAAACTTGGTATCAGGATTCAGCAATTGTGATGGCTTCTGCAGTTGAGTAGTTGGTTGTTATCCCACAGGTGAATTGAATACATAAGGCTTTGGGAGGGAATAAAGACCCCTTTACTTTTGGTTTTATCGCACCAGAAGTGGTGGCCCCTGGTAACGGTACGGTAATCCTTAGCTACTTTGCCATTTATTTCTCACTCCATCCTCAAAATCTTGTGTCTAATAGTGCTGTGTTCAAGTCCTCCTTGGTGTGTTGTTTAAAATTTTATCTCATAGCCTGACTAATTCAGATCAAAATTTAAGACAGCTACAGTGTTAACTTTGAGGTATCAGGCTTCTAAATTAGAAACAGAAACAGGAATGGCTGGAAAAGCTGAGCAGGTCTAGAAACATCTGTGGAAGAAATCAGAGTTAACATTTTGAGTCCAGTTCTGAAGAAGGGTTACTGGACCTGAAAAATTAACTCTGATTTATTTCCGCAGATGTTTTTGTTTCTGATTTCCAGCTGTTGTAGAAATTTTTATTATTCCCACTTAACTAATAATAAGACTTGACTCCAGCTCCCGTTTGATGCAGTTTATTTTCTTACTTGGTACCGAGGAGAGTCAGTGTCAATCTCCACCAGCACACGACTCTGCTAATACAGTATAACAATCTCCTCTATACCATTAACTTCAGAGGCAGGGTGTTCCCGTGAAATCTTGTGTTTGTCGATTCATTCATTGTAAGTTTAAAGAAAACAGACACTGTTTGAGGTAACAGGAATGCTGTCTTACAGATAGCTTAATAATTACTTCTTCAAATGACCGTCGGCATGCAGCTAGCACAGCGAGTGATATATAGTTTAATTGAAGCTCTAACTTATCAGTAACTAGGCTCCACAGGGATACAAGGGACATCGCTCATTTAGCCTAAAACCTTGGTATAATGACAATATATCAAGAGATGCTCCTCCAGCTCTACCTAAGATAACATGCACATAGTGATAAAGCAGTCTGAGTAACTACCTCCTGACTTCTGCTAAGTTCATTAAAACCCCACATGCTAAACTAATTAAAAATTATTTCTCTACGCCATCAGTTTCTCCCATGTCTGCCCTTTCTGTGATAACAAGATGAAGAGCTGGATAAACACAGCAGGCCAAGCAGTATCAGAGGAGCAGGAAAGCCGACGTTTCAGGCCGAGACCCTTCTTCAGATATTCTAGGCCCAAAACATTAGCTTTCCTGCTCCTCTGATGCTGCTTAGCCTGCTGTGTTCATCCAGCTCCACACCTTGTTATCTCAGATTCTCCAGCATCTGCAGTTCCTACTATCTCTGCCCTTTCTGTCTTGGCCTAAATTGCCATCTACCTTCGTGATGTAAAATTTTTTCTTCCATACTAGCATCCACAGCTCTTTCGGTTCTTCTAAATTAAATATTTGGTAAAGTAAAAGCTACGTGCACAGCTGTAGGAGCTCTGGTCAATTAATTTCCATTTATGCAAATATGCATTAAATTTTAAAAGATATTCACACATACAGGTATATCTATCTGTAATCTGTTTGGAACCTTAGTAGAAACTTCACAACACTGTATTTGTAAAATGTCAGGTGACTTCTGGCTGCTATTTCTGAGGGTTTTTGTGTCCATTTAAAGAGATTAGATTTTTACAGAATTTATAACTACCACTTTTGTGACAATTTAATATCTAAAACTAAAATGTTATACCTCTTAAATCAACTATAACATTAAGCATGATACATGAATAAAATACAATGTAATTATGGCATCAGACTCTGATGCCATAAACCTCCACAGATCCCCAAACAAATTTGACTTACCATAAATCTGTTGCAGATTTTCTACATTTATTCCTGGGACACAAAATATTTCTGTCAGTGCTATAGGAAAATGATAACAATGGACCCTATTCACATTTCCTGGTTGGATGTAATCACCCAGTTTCCTTGTCAGTACAATAGCTGCTAAACAATGCAGCATATTTGGAGCCACAGCCTACAATGCCAAGAAAGTTACGAAGAATAAAGATGTTTATATAGAAGGGGGAGCAGCCGATATTAGAGGTGAACCTTGAAACCAAATGCATCTCAAGTAAACAAAGAGGATGCAAGAGAGACTCTGCAGGTCTCTGTGTAGATAAAACATTATCTGTGTAGATATAAATATAGATATAGCTAGATATAGCTTTAAATTGAGGGATGAAAGATATAGGACAGATGTCAGAGGTAGTTTCTTTACTCAGACAGTAGTAAGGGATTGGAACGCTTTGCCTGCAACGGTAGTAGATTTGCCAACTTTAGGTACATTTAAGTCGTCATTGGACAAGCATATGGACGTACATGGAATAGTGTAGGTTAGATGGGCTTGAGATCGGTATGACAGGTCGGCACAACATCGAGGGCCAAAGGGCCTGTACTGTGCTGTAATGTTCTATGTTCTATATAACAGAGTTAAAGTTTCGAGTCTGATATGACTTCTTCAGAACTGAAAGTTTTTTCATACTTTCGGCAGAGGCAGAGGAGGAGCAAGAAGGCAGATAGTATGGAGGCTCAATGCAGAAGACAAAGGGGTTGTTAATTGTGGAGAAAGAGAAAAAGAGATGTAAAAAGGGTGTAAACTAAATGGTGAAAGAAAGAGAATTGGTCTTTTCTACTAAATACAAAATAAACAGGATACAAATGTGAGAGAACGTAAGAAGAATGGCAAACAGACATAAAGTGGTCGGTTTCTGAAGTTATTGAATTCAATAACAAATCTCGAAGTTATAAAGTATCAAAACAGAAAATGAGGTGTTGTTCCTTGAGTTTGTGTTGTGCTTTGTTCTGAGGAAGGGTCACTAAACCCAAAACATTAACTCTGATTTTTAATTCACAGATGCTGCCAGACCTGCTGAGCATCCAGCAACTTCTGTTTTTGTTCCTGATTTACAGCATCGGTAGTTCCTTTGGTTTTTATTTTGTGTTGTGCTTTGTTGGAATGTTGCAACAGGCCCAGGATAGAAATGTTAGCATGAAAGCAATCTGGTTTATTGAAACTGCAAGCAAACAGGAAGTCAGGGTCATTCCTATGAACAGGAGTGATGTGGAGGTGCCAGTATTGGACTGGCGTGGACAAAATCAGAAACCACATGACACCAGGTTATAGTCCAACAAGTTTATTTGAAATCACAACCGTTTGGAGGCTAAGTCCTTCTTTGGGTGTTAATGAGAGAGGTGGTATTGGACACAGAATTTATAAGTAAAAGATCAAAGGTTCATACCATTGATGAATATGTACTAAACAAACCTAGGGTGCTGAAATAACAAGGTGTAGAGCTGGATGAACACAGCAGGCCGAGCAGCATCAGTGGAGCAGGATGGCTGACGTTTCGAGTCTAGACCCTTCTTTGGAAAATCTCAAGGTGCTGTTAAATTTAATTTGTTGGACTTTAACCTGGTATTGTCTGATTTCTGACTTTGTCCTATAACACAGCAGAGGTGTTCCACAGAATGATTCCAAGTCTGAGTTTGATTTCACCAAAACAAAGGAAAGGCAATGTGAGCAGTGTAGGCAGAAGACTAGATTGAAGATAATGGGAACTGCAGATGCTGGAGATTCCAAGATAATAAAATGTGAGGCTGGATGAACACAGCAGGCCAAGCAGCATCTCAGGAGCACAAAAGCTGACGTTTCGGGCCTAGACCCTTCATCAGAGAGGGGGATGGGGGGAGGGAACTGGAATAAATAGGGAGAGAGGGGGAGGCGGACCGAAGATGGAGAGTAAAGAAGATAGGTGGAGAGGGTGTAGGTGGGGAGGTAGGGAGGGGATAGGTCAGTCCAGGGAAGACGGACAGGTCAAGGAGGTGGGATGAGGTTAGTAGGTAGCTGGGGGTGCGGCTTGGGGTGGGAGGAAGGGATGGGTGAGAGGAAGAACCGGTTAGGGAGGCAGAGACCAGTCCAACCCAGGTAATTATCGACCAGTGAGCCTGATATCAGTGGTAGGGAAGCTACTGGAGAAGATACTGAGGCATTGGATCTATTCCCATTTGGAAGAAAATGGGCTTATCAGTGATAGGCAACATGGTTTTGTGCAGGGAAGGTCATGCGTTACCAACTTAATAGAATTCTTTGAGGACGTGACAAAGTTGATTGATGAGGGAAAGACTGTGGATGTCATATACATGGACTTTAGTAAGGTGTTTGATAAGGGTCCCCATGGCAGGCTGATGGAGAAAGTGAAGTCACATGGGGTCCACGGGGTGCTAGCTAGATGGATAAAAAACTGGCTAGGCAACAGGGGACAGAGGGTAGTAGTAGAAGGGAGTTTCTCAAATTGGAGACCTGCGACCAGTGGTGTTCCACAGGGATCTGTGCTGGGACCACTGTTGTTTGTGATATATGTAAATGATTTGGAGGAAGGTGTAGGTGGTCTGATCAGCAAGTTTGCTGATGACACTAAGATTGGTGGAGTAGCTGATAGTGAAGAGGACTGTCAGAGATTACAACAGAATATAGATAGGCTGGAGAGTTGGGCAGATAAATGGCAGATGGAGTTCAATCCGGGCAAATGGGAGGTGATGCATTTTGGAAGATCTAATTCAAGGGCAAACTATACAATAAATGGAAAAGTTCTAGAGAACATTGATGAACAGAGGGATCCGGGTGTTCAGGCCCATTGTTCCCCGAAGGTGACAACGCAGGTCAATAGGGTGGTCAAAAAGGCATATGGCATGCTTTCCTTCATTGGACGGGGTATTGAGTACAAGAGTTGGCAGATCATGTTGCAGTTGTATAGGACTTTGGTTCGGCCACAGCTGGAGTACTGTGTGCAGTTCTGGTCGCCACATTACCAAAAGGATGTGGACGCTTTGGAGAGGGTGCAGAGGAGGTTCACCAGGATGTTGCCTGGTATGGAGGGTGCTAGCTATGAAGAGAGGTTGAGTAGATTAGGATTATTTTCATTAGAAAGACGGAGACTGAGGGGGGACCTGATTGAGGTCTACAAAATCATGAGGGGTATAGACAGGGTGGATAGCAAAATGCTTTTTCCCAGAGTGGGGGACTCAATTACTAGGGGTCGTGAGTTCAAAGTGAGAGGAGGAAAGTTTAAGGGAGATATGCGTGGAACGTTCTTTACACAGAGGGCGTTGCCAGCGGAGGTGGTAGGCGCAGACACGTTAGCGTCTTTTAAGATATATTTGGACAGGTACATAGATGGGTAGGGAGCAAATGGACACAGACCGTTAGAAAATAGATGACAGGTTAGACAGGGGATCTTGATTGGTGCAGGCTTGGAGGGCTGAAGGGCCTGTTCCTGTGCTGTAGGTTTCTTTGTTCTTTGTAATCCAGAAAAGTGTGAAGTGGTTCATTTTGGAAGGACAAATTTGAATGGTGAGTACAGGGTTAATGGCAGGATTCTCGGCAACGTGGAGGAACAGAAGGATCTTGGGATCCACATCCATAGGTCCCTCAAAATTGCTACCCAAGTTGATCGGGCTGTTGAGAAGAAGTATGGTGTGTTGGCTTTCATTAACAGGGATGTTGAGTTTAAGAGCCACGAGGTTATGCTGCAGCTCTATAAAACTCTGGTTAGATCACACTTGGAATATTGCATCCAGTTCGGGTCACCTCATTAGAGGGAAGATGTAGAAGCTTTAGAGAGGGTGCAGAAGAGATTTACCAGGATGCTGCCTGGACTGGAGGGCAGGAAAGTTTGAGGGAGCATGGGCTTTTCTCATTGGAGCAAAGAAGGATGGGAGGTGACTTGGTAGAGGTTTACAAGATGATGAGAAGTGTACATAAAGTGGATAGTCAGAGACTTTTTCCCCGGGTGGAAATGACTATTAGGAGGGTCATAATTTTAAGGTGATTGGAGGAAGGTATAGGAGAGATGTCAGAGGTAAGTTCTTTACACAGAGAGTGGTGGGCATGTGGAATGCATTGTTGGCAGTGGTAGTGGAGTCAGATACTTTACAGACTTTTAAATGACTCTTGGATAGGCACATGGAGGATAGTAAAATGTAGGTTATGCAGGGTAGATTAATCTTAGTAGGATAATAGGTCGGCACAACATCGTGGGCCAAAGGGCCTGTGCTATGCTTTACTGTTCTATGTTCCATGTTTAAATGTCACAGATTCAGTACAGAGAGCAGTTCAGAGGAACTTTACACAGTGAGTTGTACAGCTGTGGAATTCACTGACAAGGTTGGAAACAGCAACATTTAAGATTAAATTGGATAGAAGGTTTGTAGTACAGGAGTAAGAATGGATATGGGAACACACAATGTAAATGGGATTAGAACTAAACAACACAACATGTACTGGTTGGACCTATTGAAAACAACAAATGCAGGTCACAGCAGGTCAGATAGCATCGATAGAGAGAAAGCATGATAATGTTTTGAGTCTAGATGATTCTTTGTCAGAGCTGAAGTGAAGTGTGGAGGGGGCAACATTCATGCAAATGGGGAGGTAAGATGTTGATAGTTCAGATTAAACAATCAGAATACGAGCATCACAGAAGAATAGTATGTCTACCTGCCAAACTGGAAAGATCAGAAAGTCCCACTGAAGTTGGGGAAGCAGGGGAGAGAGGACATGGTGACAGAGAATGTAACAGGCAAAACTAACAGAAGGGGAAGCAATGGGTTCGCAATCTGAAGATGTTGATTTCAATATTGAGCCCAGAAGGTTATAAAGTGTCTAGTCTAAACATGAGACGTTGTTCCTCCATTTTTCACTGCTAATTTGCAGAAAATCACATTCTCTGTCACCACGGATAACGGGAACTGCAGATGCTGGAGAATTCCAAGATAATAAAATGTGAGGCTGGATGAACACAGCAGGCCAAGCAGCATCTCAGGAGCACAAAAGCTGACGTTTCGGGCCTATACCCTTCATCAGAGAGGGGGATGGGGAGAGGGAACTGGAATAAATCGGGAGAGAGGGGGACGCGGACCGAAGATGGAGAGTAAAGAAGATAGGTGGAGAGAGTATAGGTGGGGAGGTAGGGAGGGGATAGGTCAGTCCAGGGAAGACGGACAGGTCAAGGAGGTGGGATGAGGTTAGTAGGTAGATGGGGGTGCGGCTTGGGGTGGGAGGAAGGGATGGGTGAGAGGAAGCATCGGTTAGGGAGGCAGAGACAGGTTGGACTGGTTCAACCTGTCTCTGCCTCTCTAACCGGTTCTTCCTTTCACCCATCCCTTCCTCCCACCCCAAGCCGCACCCCCATCTACCTACTAACCTCATCCCACCTCCTTGACCTGTCCGTCTTCCCTGGACTGACCTATCCCCTCCCTACCTCCCCACCTATACTCTCTCCACCTATCTTCTTTACTCTCCATCTTCGGTCCGCCTCCCCCTCTCTCCCTATTTATTCCAGTTCCCTCTCCCCATCCCCCTCTCTGATGAAGGGTCTAGGCCCGAAACGTCAGCTTTTGTGCTCCTGAGATGCTGCTTGGCCTGCTGTGTTCGTCCAGCCTCACATTTTATTCTCTGTCACCACGTTCTCTTTCCCATCCTCCCCTCCAATCCAGTGGGACTGTCTGTTCTTTCCGATGTGGTAGTAAGACATGGAATTGTCTGTCATTTTCACATTCTAATCACTTAATCTGAACCATCACTATGCACCTTCCCTCCACTATAGCATAAATCCTGTTCCCTCCACACTTCCCTTCAGCTCTGATGAAGAGTCATTTAGACTCAAAGCGATGACTTGCTTTCTCTTCATCAATGCTGCCTGACCCATTGCGATCTCCAGCATTTTTGTTTTCAGTACATATTCCAGTATCGGCAATTTGCCGTTACCCAGAATTTGCTGATTATGTTCAGGACCAGCAATCTGGAAGCCAAGTGTTTAAGTTCTAGTGTGGGAAGTTCTGAAAATTAATTATGCATTAATTAAGGAGTATCCAGAATAAGGTAGGTGAGCTTGCAGTATGGATAGGTACCTGGGACTTCGATGTTGTGGCCATTTTGGAGCTATGGATATAGCAAGGTCACGAATGGATGTAGCAGGTTCCAGGGTTTAGGTCTTTCATTAAGGTCAGGGAAGGTGGTAAAAGAGGGGGAGGTGTGGCTTTGTTAGTCAAGGACAGCATAACGGTGGCTGAAAGAACTTTTGATGAGGACTTGTCTACTGAGGTGGTATGACCTGAGGTCAGAAACAGGAGAGGAGAGGTCATTCTGCTGGGAGTTTTTTATAGGCCTCCACTAAGTTCCAGGGATGTGGAGGGGAGGATTGGCAAAACGATTCTGGGCAGGAGTAAAAGGAACAGGGTGGTCATTAGGAGAGACTTTACCTTCCCCAACATTGACTGGAAATGCTATAACTGTAGTACATCCGATGGATCTGTTTTTATCAGGAGGGTTTCCTGACTCAGTATGTCGAAGAGCCGACAAGAGGGGAGGCCACACTGGATCTGGTACTTGGTAATGAACCAAGTGAAATTCAGAAATTTCTGAAGAAGGGTCCAAACCCGAAAAGTCAGCTTTCCTGCTCCTCTGATGCTACTTGGCCAGCTGTGTTCATCCAGCTCTACACCTTGTTATCTCAGCTTCTCCAGCAACGGCAGTTCCTACCATCTCTGGAACAATATTTTAGGCTTCATTTTTAAATGTGGACGTGCCAGTGTTGGACAGGGGTGGACAGTCAGAAGTCAAATAACACCTGGTTAAAGTCCAACAGGTGTATCTGAAATCACATGCTTTCAGAGCACTTCTCCTTTGCCAGGTGAAGTAAAATTTCTGTTATGAGGATGGACTTGCAATGTTGAAACTATTTTCTTTGGAGGGGAGAAGCCTGAGGGGAGATTTGATATAAGTTTTCAAAATAGCAAGGGGTCTGGACTGAATTGCTGGGCCAAAACTGTCCCTAATCATTAAACGATTGAAAACCAGAGGGCATATCATAATAAAAGCAAATTGGAAGTAAAATAAATATTGTCCAAACAACGAGCAGTTCGGGTCTGGAATGCACTACTAGGAAGTGTAACGGAGGTTCAGTTGGGTGATTGTTTCTATTTAAATGATGTATTGGGTTGAGAATTTTGCAGTGAGTCAAAATGCTCAGACAGCCAGTGCAAGCACAATAGGTCAAATGATTTCCTTCTGAACCATAACTATTCTGTGATACTGTCATTTTCTGACTAACAATGGCTGATATCTTCTGATGTTCCGACATTCTGAGACTGGACATTCACTGAAAGAAACATTGGCTGTGCAGTAATTTCTTGGGAAGTTGAAGTTTCCAATTGGCAATTATCTGACATCTGAATCCTTTTGAAAATCATCCCAACTTGGTGTTAGATTGAGAGATTTATGAAAGGCTCTGACTTGCCTTACACGATAACCAGGAATAGACTGGGAAAGAAACATGCTCTAACTCGTAGTTAATGCTAAGTCTAATTCCCCATCCCCATTCTTCCCTCACCACGTAAATGTAGTGGTGGGCAATGTTTAATAGGATTACTGTCTGTTGGATCTGCTCCAACAGTGTTTGAAAATCTGAGCCAATGTATCAGACTATCAGTACATGATCCACAAGGAGAGCAGCAAGAAATCAACTCAACTCAGCCCAAGTATTGAGTCTAAAGTGAAATTATATCGACATTATGAGAACTTGAACGTAGCATAGCCACTCACAGAATCATAGATCCCTACAGTGCAGAAAGAGGCCATTCAGTTCATTGAGTCTTCATCAACGCTCTTGACGCATCCCACTCAGACCCAGACGCCATCCTAACCCTGTAATCCCACATTACCATGGCTAACCCACCATGCCTGCACATCCCTGGACATTATGGACAATTTACTATGGCCACTACACCTAACCTGCACATCTTTGGAGGGTGGGAAGAAATCAGAGCATCCGGTGGAAGCCCATACAGTCACGGGGAGAACGTGCAAACTCCTCCACAGATAGTGGCCCAAGGCGCTGTGAGGCAGCAGTGCTAACCACTGAGCCACTCTGCTGCCCAAGACCTTTCTGTTTTGGAGAATGGATAATCCAAGATGGAGGATGGGAAAAAATTGTGGCTATAAGAACTAACACAGTGTGGAGCTGGAGGAACACAGCAGGCCAGGCAGCATCAGAGCAGCTGAACTCACAGCAGAAAAGCAGCTAAATGGCTAGTTTTCTTTTATAATTCTACAATATTGAGTAGAATGGGCTCTTTTTGATTATATATTTTTATAAGATTTGTCTTTTAATTAACTTTAAAAATAAAACAGAGGTACTAAGTGAGCCTGGAGCAGTAAGACTGTGCTATTTTCTGGGTCTGTAGTTTGTTAAGGTGCAAAGCTGGCCTTCAGGAAAGTGATGTGCTCTTCCTGTCAGATGTAGGAGATTAGGGAGAGTTTCCATGTTGCTGATGATTATGTCTGCACAAAGCGTGTTTGGTTGTGAATCCTATTGGATCGCATGGATCAGTTAGAGCAGATAGATCAGTTAGATGCAATGAGGAATTTACAGGAGCTAAGGGGATATGATGGATGGCATATTGCAGGAAGGGAGTTACACTTAAGATACAGTGAGGAGGGAGAGTGAGGCAGTTAGTGCAGGAATCTCCTGTGGCTATCTTCATCTCAAGTATGCTGTTTTAGATGGGGTGATGGACTCTCAGGGGAATGTTGCACTGACAGCCAGGTTTCTGGTACCGAGACTAGCTCCAATGTAGAGAGAGTTATGTCAGGTTCCAAGTGATCAATCGTGATAGGGGACATTATAGTCAGAGAAACAGACAGACGTTGCTGCAGCCGATAGTGAGAAATCAGAATGGTGTGTTGCCTCCCTGGTGGCACAATCAAGAATATCTTTGAGAAGGTGCATAATATTCTCAAATGGGAGAGGGACCAGTAGGAGGTTGATGCATACATTGGAACTAATGGTAATAGGAAGAGAAAAGGATTAAATTCTGACAAGAGAATATGGGAAGTTAGGCAGGAATTTAAAAAGGATGTCCTAAAGAGCAGTAATATCTGGATTACTCCTATTGCCACGAGCTAGTGAGGGTAGGAACAGGAAGATAGAGCAGATGAAATGTATGGCTGAGGAACTGTGCGGTGAAGAAGGATTCACATTTTTGGATCATTGCAATCTCTTCTGGTAGAAGTAACCCATGTGAAAAGGATGGATTGCACTTACATTGGAAGAGGACTCATTTACTCGTGAGGAGATTTGCTAGAGCAGCTAGGGCTGATTTAAACTAATGGGAAGCTGGTGTGGAGGCTGATAGGTTGTGGCACACAGAGAGATAGTAATGAAAGAGAGCAGTCTGAGACTGGTACAACTGGGAAAAGGAGTAAGTCAAACAGTCAGGGCAGGCAGGAACAAAGGAGAGAACAAGGTATCACTTACATTTAATTCCATGCAAGAGGCCTAACAGGTAAAGCAGATGAATTCAGGACATGGCTGGGAATGTGGGCCTGGGATAATATAGCAACTACAGAGGTGTGCTTTGGTAGCAGGTTTTTAACTTTCCAAACATAGGCTGGGACTACTTTAGTATTCAGGGCATGGATGGAGAGGAATTCGTAAGAAAATTTTCTGATTCAGTATGTTGCTGAACCCACAAGAAAAGGTGCAAAACATGACCTACTGTTGTGAAATAAGGCAGGGCAGGTGACTGAGGTGTCAGTGGGGCAGGACTTTGGGGCCAGTGATCATAATTCTATTGTTTTAAACTAGGGATGGAAAAAGAGAGATTAGAACATAGAACATAGAAAAGTACAGCACAGTACAAGCCCTTCGGCCCATGATGTTGTGCCGTGGAATAATCCTAATCCAAAAATAAAATAACCTAACCTACATTCCGCTCAATTCACTGCTGTCCATGTGCATGTCCAGCAGTCACTTAAATGTCACTAATGACTCCGCTTCCACGACTACCACTGGCAAACTATTCCATGCACTCACAACTCTCTGGGTGAAGAACCTCCCTCTGACGTCTCCTCTATACCTTCCTCCTAACACCTTAAAACTATGACGCCTCGTGGCAGTCAATCCTGCCCTGGGGAAAAGTCTCTGGCTATCGACTCTATCCATGCCTCTCATTACATTGTACACCTCGATCAGGTCACCTCTCTTCCTCCTTCTCTCCAGAGAGAAAAGTCCGAGTTCAGTCAACCTCTCCTCGTAAGACAAGCCCTCCAGTCCAGGCAGCATCCTGGTGAACCTCCTTTGCACCCTCTCCAAAGCCTCCACATCTTTCCTATAATAGGGCGACCAGAACTGGGCACAACATTCCAAGTGTGGTCTCACCAGGGTTTTGTAGAGCTGCAGCATAATCTTGCGGCTCTTAAACTCGATCCCCCTGTTAATGAGAGACAAAACACCACATGCTTTCCTAACAACCTTATCCACCTGGGTGGCAACTTTGAGGGAGCTATGCACTTGAACACCAAGATCCCGCTGTTCCTCCACACTGCCGAGAATCCTGCCTTTAATCCTATATTCAGCATTTAAGTTCGACCTTCCAAAATGCATCACTTCGCATTTATCCAGGTCAAACTCCATCTGCCATTTCTCAGTCCAGCTCTGCATACTGTCAATGTCTCGCTGAAGCCTGCAATAGCCCTCGATACTATCAACGGCACCTCCAACCTTTGTGTCATCAGCAAACATACTAACCCACCCCTCAACCTCCTCATCCAAGTCATTTGTAAAAACTACAAAGAGCAGAGGCCCAAGAACAGAGCCCTGTGGAACACCACTCAGCACTGACCTCCAGGCAGAATACTTACCATCTACAACCACTCTCTGCCTCCTGTCAGCCAACCAATTCTGAATCCAGACAGCCAAATCACCCTGTATCCCATACCTCCTGACTTTATGAATGAGCCTGCCGTGGGGAACCTTATCAAATGCCTTGCTGAAGTCCATGTACACCACATCCACTGCTCGCCCCTCGTCAACCTATCTCGTGACCTCCTCAAAGAACTTGATAAGATTTGTGATGCCTGGCCTGCCCCTCACAAAGCCATGCTGACTCCCTTTAATCACGCTATGCTTTTCCAAATAGTCATAAATCCTATCCCTCAGAACTCTTTCCAAAACTTTGCTGACCACAGACGCAAGACTGACTGGCCTGTAATTTACAGGGATTTCCCTATTCCCTTTCTTGAAAAGAGGAACAACGTTTGCCTCCCAACAATCTTCCGGTACGACTCCCGCGGACAGTGAGGAAGCAAAGATCTTCGCCAGCGGCTAAGCAACCTTCTTTCTCGCTTCCCGGAGCAACCTAGGATAAATCTGGTCTGGCCCTGGGGACTTATCAGTCTTAATATTCGCTAAAATTTCCAGCACATCAACTTCCTCAATCTCGATCTGTTCAAGCCTGTCTTCCTGCTCCTCAAAGTTCTCATTCACAACAAGGTCCCTTTCCCTAGTGAAAACCGAAGCAAAATACTCATTTAGGGCTTCCCCTATCTGCTCAGACTCCACGCACAAGTTCCCTACGCTATCCCTGATCGGCCCTACCTTCTCCCTGATCATTCTCTTATTCCTCATGTATGAGTAAAATGCCTTCGGATTCTCCCTAATCCTTCCTGCCAAGCCTATTTCGCGCCTTCTCCAGGCCCTCCTCAGTCCACTTTTGAGCTCCTTCCGAGCAAGCCTGTAATCCTCTAAAGCTGTGCTAGACCCTTGCTTCCTCCACCTTACTAAAGCTGCCTTTTTCTTTTTGACGAGAATCACCTCTGTTCCCGTCATCCAAGGCTCCTTAATCTTTACCCCTTCTTACCTGTCTCAGAGGGACAAATTTATGCATCACTCGCAACAACTGCTCCTTAAACAGTCTCCACATGTCTGTTCACATGATTGGATCGAAAAGTTAAAGTTCTAAATTGGACAAAGGCTAATTTTAATGGTATTATGTAAGAATCAAAAGTTGATTGTGAGCAGATGTTTGCAAATAAAGGGATGGTTGGAAAATGGGAAGCCTTTAAAATTGACATAACAACAGTTTAGATACACTACATTCCTATTAGGATGAAGAGTGAGACTGGACGACTACAGAAATTGAGGTTTTGGTCAAGAAAAAAAAGGAAGCATATCTCCAGTAGAGACAGCAGAGTTTGAGTGAACCACTAGAAGTATGTAAAGGGCAGTAGGGGTATACTTAGGGGGGAAGTCAGGAGGGCAAATATGGGTCATGAAATAGTTTTGGCAAATAAGTGTTTAAGGAGAATCCAAAGTAATTCTACTAAAACGTTAAGGACAAAAGGGTAACTAAGGTGAGAATAGGCTCCATTATAGATCAGCAAGGCTGCCTATGTGTGAAACTGTGAATATAAGGGGCAGCTATTTCATGCAGAGGGTGGTGCATGCATGGAATGAGCTGCCAGAGGAGGTGGTGATGGCTGGTATAATTACAACATTCAAAAGAAATCGAATTGATATATGAATAGGTAGGATTTAGAGGGATATGGGCCAAACGCTGGAAAATGGAGATAATGGAACTGCAGATGCTGGAGAATCCAAGGTAACAAAGTGTGGGGCTGGATGAACACAGCAGGCCAAGCAGCATCTTAGGAGCATAAAAGCTGACGTTTTGGGCCTAGACCCTTCATCAGAGAGGGGGATGGGGAGAGAATTCTGAAATAAATAGGGAGAGAGGGGGAGGTGGACTGAAGATGGATTTTTGTGCTCCTAAGATGCTGCTTGGCCTGCTGTGTTCATCCAGCCCCACAGTTTGTTATCTTGGATTCTCCAGCATCTGCAGTTACCATTCTCTCTGGTCACAATTTTAACCTCACTGTGAAGCCTCTTACAGGATGCCTAACCTGAAGAAGTTACCCTCCTCCCTCTGGATCAACTTCAGGGGATCTCTCTCCCACTGCAACTCCACCTATCTTCTCCTCTGTCCATCTTCAGTCCACCTCCCCCCTCCTCCCTATTTATTTCAGAATCTCCCTTTCCCCCTTTTTTGATGAAGGGTCTTGGCCTGAAACGTCAGCTTTTGTGCTCCTAAGATGCTGCTAGGCCTGCTGTGTTCATCCATCCCCATACTTTGTTATTGCTGGAAAATGGAATTAGGTTTATCTGGGATATCTGGTCGGCATGGACAAATTGGACTGAAGGGTGTGTATCCATGCTGTATATCGCTGTGACTTTAAATTGATGCAATTAAATGATGGCAGCCAAGTGGCACACTTTGCTAGCATTGTGGCCTCACAATACTAGGGACCAGGGTTCATTCCAGCCTTGGGTGACTGTGGAATTTGCACATTTCCCTGTACCTACGTGGGTTTTCTCTGGGGGCTCTGGTTTCCTCCCACAGTCCAAAGATGTGCAGGTTAGGTGGATTGGCTAAGCTAAATTGCCCATGGTGTCCAGGGATGTGCAAGTAAGGTAGATTAGCCATGGGGAATGCAAGGTTACAGGGATAGGGTGAGTCTGAGTAAGATGGTCTTTGGATGGTCAGTGTGAACTTGTTGGGCCGAATGGCTTGTTTCCACACTGTAGGGATCTTATGTTTCTAAAGGCTGATAAAACCCCTGGGCCTGATAATCCACAGGCTTGAGTACTTAAGTTAGTCGACTTAGAAATATTGCATGCATTGTTGGTCATCTGCCAAGATTCTTTCGACTCTGGAACAGATTGGAGGGTAGCTAATGTAACCCCACTATTTAAAAGGGGAGGTAGAGATAAACAGGGAATTATAGACCAGAGAGTCTGACACCAGGAGTGGGAAAAGTGACTGTTATCAACTAATTGGATAAACAATCATTGTTCAGAACAGCTATGGATTAGCAATAAACTGTGCCAGTTCTAGTTTGCAAACACGACAGGAATGATCTGAAAGCCAATCCTTTAGATTAGATTAGATTCCCTACTGTGTGAAAACAGGCCTTTTGGTCCAACAAGTCCACACCGCCCCTTGAAGCATTCCACCCAGACCCATCCCCCTATAACCCACACACCCCCCTGAGCACTATGGGCAATTTAGCATGGCCGATCCACCTAGCCTGCACATCTATGGACTGTGGGAGGAAACCGGAGCACCCGCAGGAAGCCCAAGCAGACACAGGGAGCCCACGCAGACACAGGGAGAATGTGCAAACTCCGCACAGACAGTCGCCCGATGCTCGAATCGAACTCAAGTCCCTGGCGCTGTGAGGCTGCAGTGCTAACCACTGAGCCACCGTGCTGCCCTAAATAGATAGAACGGATAGCCGTAGACTTTTTCCTAGGGTGGGGGTAGCTGTTACGAGGGGGAATAGTTTTAAAGTGAGTGGAGGTAGATATAGGGGACACGTCAGAGGTAGGCTTTTTACTCAGGGAGTGGTTGGAGCGTGGAATGCATTGCCGGAGAGGGTAGTGGAATCGGCCTCATTAGGAGCATTTAAGCAGCTATTAGATAGGCATATGGATGATAGTATAAGGGAGAGGTGGAGGTTAGATAGAATTTAGGATTAGGGTAAAGGTTCGGCACAACAGAGTGGGCCAAAGGGCCCAAACTGTGCTATACTGTTCTACGTTCTACCTGCCTCTGATTCCAGGAGGAAAATCACCTGCAGCCGACCACGATGAGTCAGGATTGGCGATAGGCTTCCCAAGATTTGGCTCCTCACACATTGTGAGGAGAGATCCAAACTCTGGCCACCCTGAATAGGGTTTGAACTGGCATTGGAGGCTCTGTTGACATACTGTGCCAGGAACCCCTTGACTTGACTGACGGCTGCTGACATTCATAACAAGCTTCCTGGAGTTGTGACTATGCCCAACAGCAAGGCAAGGCTGAAGTAATATGAACCTCATATACCAGCTGAGTAGCAAAGCACAATAACAAGGCTGAAGTAATATGAACCTCATATACCAGCTGAGTAGCAAAGCACAATAACAAGGCTGAAGTAATATGAACCTCATATACCAGCTGAGTAGCAAAGCACAATAACAAGGCTGAAGTAATATGAACCTCATATACCAGCTGAGTAGCAAAGCACAATAACAAGGCTGAAGTAATATGAACCTCATATACCAGCTGAGTAGCAAAGCACAATAACAAGGCTGAAGTAATATGAACCTCATATACCAGCTGAGTAGCAAAGCACAATAACAAGGCTGAAGTAATATGAACCTCATATACCAGCTGAGTAGCAAAGCACAATAACAAGGCTGAAGTAATATGAACCTCATATACCAGCTGAGTAGCAAAGCACAATAACAAGGCTGAAGTAATATGAACCTCATATACCAGCTGAGTAGCAAAGCACAATAACAAGGCTGAAGTAATATGAACCTCATATACCAGCTGAGTAGCAAAGCACAATAACAAGGCTGAAGTAATATGAACCTCATATACCAGCTGAGTAGCAAAGCACAATAACAAGGATGAAGTAATATGAACCTCATATACCAGCTGAGTAGCAAAGCACAATAACAAGGATGAAGTAATATGAACCTCATATACCAGCTGAGTAGCAAAGCACAATAACAAGGATGAAGTAATATGAACCTCATATACCAGCTGAGTAGCAAAGCACAATAACAAGGATGAAGTAATATGAACCTCATATACCAGCTGAGTAGCAAAGCACAATAACAAGGCTGAAGTAATATGAACCTCATATACCAGCTGAGTAGCAAAGCACAATAACAAGGATGAAGTAATATGAACCTCATATACCAGCTGAGTAGCAAAGCACAATAACAAGGATGAAGTAATATGAACCTCATATACCAGCTGAGTAGCAAAGCACAATAACAAGGATGAAGTAATATGAACCTCATATACCAGCTGAGTAGCAAAGCACAATAACAAGGCTGAAGTAATATGAACCTCATATACCAGCTGAGTAGCAAAGCACAATAACAAGGATGAAGTGATATGAACCTCATATACCAGCTGAGTAGCAAAGCACAATAACAAGGATGAAGTAATATGAACCTCATATACCAGCTGAGTAGCAAAGCACAATAACAAGGATGAAGTAATATGAACCTCATATACCAGCTGAGTAGCAAAGCACAATAACAAGGATGAAGTAATATGAACCTCATATACCAGCTGAGTAGCAAAGCACAATAACAAGGATGAAGTAATATGAACCTCATATACCAGCTGAGTAGCAAAGCACAATAACAAGGATGAAGTAATATGAACCTCATATACCAGCTGAGTAGCAAAGCACAATAACAAGGATGAAGTAATATGAACCTCATATACCAGCTGAGTAGCAAAGCACAATAACAAGGCTGAAGTAATATGAACCTCATATACCAGCTGAGTAGCAAAGCACAATAACAAGGATGAAGTAATATGAACCTCATATACCAGCTGAGTAGCAAAGCACAATAACAAGGCTGAAGTAATATGAACCTCATATACCAGCTGAGTAGCAAAGCACAATAACAAGGATGAAGTAATATGAACCTCATATACCAGCTGAGTAGCAAAGCACAATAACAAGGATGAAGTAATATGAACCTCATATACCAGCTGAGTAGCAAAGCACAATAACAAGGATGAAGTAATATGAACCTCATATACCAGCTGAGTAGCAAAGCACAATAAC
Source organism: Stegostoma tigrinum (assembly GCF_030684315.1). Classification (NCBI taxonomy): domain Eukaryota; kingdom Metazoa; phylum Chordata; class Chondrichthyes; order Orectolobiformes; family Stegostomatidae; genus Stegostoma; species Stegostoma tigrinum. The sequence goes on along the minus strand of NC_081389.1, from coordinate 26,754,313 downwards.
AAGGATGAAGTAATATGAACCTCATATACCAGCTGAGTAGCAAAGCACAATAACAAGGATGAAGTAATATGAACCTCATATACCAGCTGAGTAGCAAAGCACAATAACAAGGCTGAAGTAATATGAACCTCATATACCAGCTGAGTAGCAAAGCACAATAACAAGGCTGAAGTAATATGAACCTCATATACCAGCTGAGTAGCAAAGCACAATAACAAGGCTGAAGTAATATGAACCTCATATACCAGCTGAGTAGCAAAGCACAATAACAAGGCTGAAGTAATATGAACCTCATATACCAGCTGAGTAGCAAAGCACAATAACAAGGATGCTGTGAGTAACCAGGTAGACTCAGAGTGATTGTACACTAACAGATTGAATGAAAAGTCTGGAGATACAAGCTGGTTCAGGCCATGAGGTGGGTTGCGTCTGAGTGTGCAGGTCCTTACTGTAGCATTACAGTGATCTTGCTGATACAGCATTGAAGTATCTTGTAAGTGTATCTTCTGAGATGTGTCTTGCAGGTTCTAAGAGCTAGCTCCCACTGGACATGGGTTGTTTGTGGCCAGTGTCCGCGGAGCATTCCCTGAAAAGTGGTGCCAAGTGTCTAACATGGAGGTTGTTTGAAGCATGCTGAATAAGCTCACCCTGGTTTTCTTGTTGAGGTTTCCTGACATTGAGTTGTTTGGCAAGTTTGGTAAGAAGGGAAACTAAATATTTATGAGGTGAGTTCGACTGTTACCAACATGTTTAACAAACAGTAGTCCCTGTCAATGGGCAACTCGCCTTTGTTGAGCAAGAATTTCACCACACCACTTGTGAAAATAATATTAGATCGTGAGAATTGCTCCCAATATCAAGATGGGTCTCACTGTTACCAACGTGTTTAACAAACAGTAGTCCCTATCAATTGGCAACTTGCCTTTGTTGATCAAGAATTTCACCACACCACTTGTGAAAATAATATTACATCGTGAGAATTGCTCCCAATATCAAGATGGGTCTCACTTCCTGATGCTACCACATAACCTATCTTAGTCCATGTTACCCCTATGTTTCTTTTGACTAAATGAAGGAAATGACATTCTTGCTTGACTAACTTATTTGAAATTTTTGAAAAGGTATCTGAGATGTAATCGATGGAATGAAGTTGTGTAATTTATCTGGCTTTTCAAAAGGTCTTCAATAATGAGCCCCCAATTAATGTATAAAAGAAGTTAAAGATTATGGAATCTGGGGATAAGTGGCAGAATGGACCATGAACTAGTTTAAAAGCAGTAAGCAGACAATGGGAGTAAAGGTTAGTCATTCACAGTAATAAAAGTTGGGAAATGGTGTTCCGCAAGAGTACGTGTAGCAGCATTGGGATTTATGATTTGGACTTTTGATCAAAATATTTTCTCTAAATTTGCATATTATACAGGGATAGTCAATACTTCAAAGGACTGTAATAAATAGTAAGAAAATATTCATAAACATGAAGAATGGGCAAATAATTTGCATGTTAACATCAGTGCTGATATACATGAGCAGGGTAGAAAAATTAAGGACTTATTACTTGGTAAATGAAAGTCTAGGTAGGTTAGAGCAACAAAAGGATCATGGAGTACAAAAGCACCAATCACTAAAAGTTGTCACAAGTTATTAAGGCCACCAAACCAAAACCAGGTGGCATAACGTGAGATAACAAGGTGTAGAGCTGATTGAACACAAAAGGCCAGGCAGTATCAGGGGAGCAGGGAGGCTGACTTTTTGGGCCCAGATCCTTCTTCAACGAAATGTCAGCCTTCCTGCTCCTCTGATGCTGCTTGGACTGCTGTGTTCATCCAGCTCTACAGCTTGTTGTCTCAGATTCTCCAGCATTTGCAGTTCCTATGATCTCTGGCATAAAGTCAGCTTTCTTCTGAAACCATAGAATTGAAATGTGGTGAAGCTTTTTTGTGTATCTGTATTAAATCTTGGAAGACCATAATTGCAGTCCTGGAAGAATGTGCACATGTAGTGAAGAGGGTGAGAAGAAACTTAACAAGGATAATACTGCAATTCCTGCTCAGATCAGATCATATCCTATAATTTCAGGTTAAAATTTTAAAATAGAAAAAAAAATTGTTTTGACAACCCACCATTCAATGAGTTTTTTTCTGCATAATGTCCTCTCACAAGAACATAGGAAATAAGAGCAAGACTAGGTTATACTTTCAGCTGCACTATTCCGTGAATTGATAGCTGATTCTCATTTTCAACTTCACTTGCCTTCCAGAGCCTCAATTCACTTAGAAACCAAAAGCCCATTGATTACATCCTTGAACATACTCATCAACTGAGCATGCATGGTTCCATGAGATAGAGAATGACAAAGATTTTCAACCGTCAGAAAAAACAAATTACCCCCCATAAGAGTCCTTTCTGTCCAACCTCTTATCCAGAGAATGTGATGCCTAAGTTCTGGTGTCCTTCCAACATTGACCCTGTCTAATCCCCACTGAAATTTTTACTCAGCCTAAAAGTATCAACTTCCTCGTACTCATTTGGAATTGATTTTCTTCCTACTCCATTAGAATTCTGGTTTCAAATGCTTTGATCATTACGTAAGAATTTGTTTTATTCTTTCACAGTATGTGGGCATTGTTAGCCAGGTTAGTGTTTGTGCCCTGGCCAATGGAAAATGCACCAAAAAGAAATAATGTATTTTTTGAAAGTGTAAGGATAATTGAATGAAACGTTACAATACATTTACAAATGATTCTATATTTAATTAGATGCATAGTATTACATGATTCTGTTTTGATTTTACATCTAGTTGAGTTCCATGACTCACCTTGATTCTAGTTTTCAGCTTTCTTTATAGGAACAATCCATTCTAACAATGCAGAATTTACACCTTGTCTGCACAAAACATCAGTTCCAATAGGAACTAAATATATTTGTCCTAATGCCAAGTCACTGATCCGAACTTTTTCTTTCTTTTTCTCTCCGTAGATACTGCATGATTTGCTGTTTCCTTTATTTTCTAGTTTTACTTTAGATTTCCAGCACCCGCTGTACTTTGAGAACATCTCTCTTGTGAGAGAAGGCAGGAAACCACAGCAAGTTATATCTGAAATACTTGTGGTTTAAGAGTTTCCTGCCACATTCCCACTGTCACTTAGATTAGTGACATCAAATCAACCAGCAAAGCCTGAATGCTGTATAGATTCTGCTTTTGCTTTAGTCTTGTATTAAATTATATTTTAAGTACAGCATCAACTGGGAAAACAAACTATAAAAACTCTTAAGCTGAATCAGCAATATGCAAACAGGAGGGGGATTGCACAACATAGGTATCCCCAAGGTAGATGTGGTCTTAACATGAATTAATTTTGCATTCAGTTTGAGGGAAAGAAGGGTTTGTCTAAGACAGTTATTTTAAACTTAAGTAAGAGCATTTATTAGAATTAGTTGAGGTACTGGGGAATTAAGTTAAGGGGTAGATCTGTGGAGATCTGTACAGATACAGTGGCAGAAATTTAAGGAGATATTTCAGAACAATTAGAACAAAGATGCATTCCAGTGAGAAAAATTTTAAGGGTAGAATACACCATCTGTGAGTAACTAAGGAAATACTTAAAGATAGTGTCCAGTTGAAAGAGAAAGAATACAATTCCATCACGATTAGCGGTAGGTCAGAGATTAGTCAAAATAGTGCTTAGAGACATCAGGATACTTATATATAATACATGGGATAATGGCATCGAGATAGAAGAACTGCCATTATCTCATTATATGACAGAGCAGGTTTGATAAGCTGAATGGGTCTCCTGGGCTGAACCATCTCTCATTTCGGCCCTCATGCTCTCTCTTCTCTCCCACAACAAGGACAGGGTCCCCCTACTTCTCACCTACCATCCATCAGCATCCACATACATATGATCATTAGCTGCCATTTCACTACCTCCAATGGGTTGCCTCTACCACACGCACATGCCCCTCCCTTTCATTGTCAGCCTTCTTTAGCGACTGTTCCCCCAGGGACACCCTGGTCCACTTCTTCACTCCCAACATGGCCCCCAGGGCACCTTCCCCTGCAATCACAGAAGGTGTAACACTTACCTAATTGCTCTCTCCCTCCTCACCATCCAAGGCGTGAACACATCTTCCGTTTGAAGCAGCCCTTTACCTGTTTCACTCAATCTAGTCTACTGCATTATCGGCTGCTTACGATGTAGTCTCTATACTGGGGAAACGAAGTGCAGACTGGGTGACTGTTTTGTGGAACACTTATGGTCTGGCTGCCAAAATAACCCTGAGCTTCCAGTTGTCTGCCACTTCAACATGCCATCATCTTCCTTTGCCAACATCTCTGTCTCAGGTTTGCTGCAGTGCTTCATCAAAGCTCAGTATAAGCTGGAAGAACGGCACCTCATTTTCTGCTTGGGAACTTTGCAGCCTTCTGAACTCAATATCGAGTTCAACAATTTTGGAGCTGGAGCACCTTCTCCCATGTCCTTACTCCAAAAGCCACACACCTGGCCTTGTCATCACATGGGCTGTGGAAAGAAAGACGGGGGTCAATGGACCCAAACATTAACTCTGCTTTCTTTCCATGGGTGCTGCCAGACCTGCTGAGTTTTTCCAGCAATTTTTGTTTTATTTTCTGACCTCCTCCCGTTTCTATTTTGCATGTTTTTATGTAAAAAAGAAGCAACAATGACGAAGAGAATAATGAGGAGGGAGAATTTTTATGGGAGTACAAGAGAATAAATGCTGGAAATATAGAACAGATATTCCACATGTCTGGGGAATTAATGAGGGAGAATAAGCAAATAGAAGATGAATTCATCAGATTTTGTGTTTGTCTTCACTGCAGAGTACACAAATAACATTTTCAAAATAATTGTAAATCAAAAGTTGAAAGGGAGGAAAGAACTTAAAAAATATTATCACCAGGGAAAGGATGTTAATAAAATTATTGGAACTAAATTAGCACAAGTCCCCAGGTCCTGATGGGCTTTGTCCAAGGATCTTAACATTGATGGCTGCTGGATGTATTGGTTTGAATTTTGAATAAAGAAGATTTGTTACTGAAAAAGTCCCACCACGTTGAAAGATTATGAATTTGACTACTCTCTTCAAGAAAGAAGGGAGATAGGAAGCTACAGGCCAGTCAGTTGTCATGGGGAACATGCTAGAGCCTTGAAGTAGTGGTAGTACAACAATTGGAGAAAATTCTGAAGGACAGGTTTAATCTCCACTTATGAAGGCAATTTGATTAGGGATAGTCAGCATGGCTTTGTCAGAAAGAAGTAATTGTAACAAATTTGACTGAACTTTTTGAGGAGGTGACCAAGTGTGAAGATGAGGATAATACAGTAGATGTAGTTTATATTGATTTTGGCAAGTCTTTGACAAGGACGCACATATGGAAGGCTGATAAAGAGGATAAAATCACATGGGAGCCAGGATAACTTGGCAAGTTGGATCCAAAATTGTCTTCATAGTAGGAGACAGAGGATGGTGGTAGAAGGCTATGTGAGTGGAGATCAGTGCACAGTATTTATCTACAATCACAAACAACAAGGTAGACCAATATTCATGGAGGCGTGGAAGAGCGAGTGATAACTTGGGTTGTGTACGACACAAAAGGTTGGCTTCGTGGTTAGCAGTGAGGAAGAAGTTCTTGGGCAGCTGGAACTTAACCGTGATAAATGTGAAGTGAGGCCTTTTGGAAGAAGTAACTTGGGAGTACTCTGGGAAACTCAGAAGAACACAGGGTTCTTGCATGGGTGTACACGGATCCCTGGGGCAGGAGTTCGGTGGGGAAGCTAGAAACCGAGCCTGGAGTTCGAGCCCGGAGCTACAGACCGAACCCAGGGGCTGGATGCCAGTGATTGATCCTCTTCGTCGTGCGCGCGGCTCCACCATCGAAGCCGAAGCCGAGACGCGCGGGGAAACTGGCCCCGCCCCTCTGCCATCAACCAGTAAAAAGGGGGCGTTACCATATGACGAGCCGGGTGTGCTCCTATTGGTTGGTGCTGAGAGTCCCGCGGCCTTGTTGTTTTGTGCTTGTGCAACCGGCCACCGGAATTCGGGAGGAGACTGAGGATAGTCTCTTCGAGCTCAGAGGGCACGGGGAAAGCTTCGATTGAGTGGCTGTTTTCTACTGTCGCACTAGAATGCTCGCTTCCAATCTGTGAGGAAAGGCAGTGTAGCTGAGCGAGGTCGGCGTTTGTGCTTTTCCTTCAGAGAACTACGAAAACAAGATGTCCGCCCGGGTGGCCGGAGCAATGGGCAAGGTATGTGGGGGTGGAGCGGGGGGCGAATGAAGAGCGAGGAAAGAGGAGGGATGGGGACAGGAGGAGAGAGAGAGTGAGAGGACAGTTTGGGTAAGCGGGAGTTTTGGCGGAGGTGGTGAGTTCGGGATAATTGTGCAGGGAAAGGCTGAAAGTTAGCGGACGTGAACCTACTGTAGTTGGTTAGGGCAGGGGGAGGTGGAGGTGAGGCAGTGGAGTGCGAGGGTGCGTAAGTGAGGAGATCAATAAAAGGGCGGTGGTGAAACCCCGTCGACGAGACAGATACTGGTCTGTTCGTCTTAGGCTCTGTCTGGAAGTTTCCGTCGGCATCCTGCCCTGACACTGGAGGACTTTGTGCTTGCGAGAAAGGCGGGGGTATTGGGTACGACATATCAGAGGGTCCGCCAGGCACACGGCCACTCTGGTCAGGCTCTACCACGGAGTGGGCCAATGACGAGGGAATTGATAGACATTAACCGCATCTTAAGTCTGGGTTCAGTTCCTTGTCATCTCTCTTTACTGCCACCGACATTTAATTTATTGCTGGGTCTAGTTATCGCGAATGTATCGGTTTACAAACTTTCACTTTGCTGTTTGAGCTTAAAGTCTTTCCCGACATTTTTGGAGATCAGAGAGTTGGCATTTTCTTCGTAAGAAGACTTTTGGCCAGGACTTCGTTGTCCTAAAGTGAGGTCTGGTTTCAGTTCGATGATGAAACTTTTTGGTATGCAGGAGAGGAGAAAGGGTGCAACGAATATTTCTGCTGTGTAACGCTGGTTAAATCGTCATGAAACTAATAGACAGATGTATTGAGTTTCCACTGACAGGCGGCTGCGAAAGCACAGATCTGAGTTAGTTTGTGCTTGTACGTGTTAACCGACCTTGGATACTTTTGAGTTGAACTCGATGACAGTGAGCTGCAATATTAAATTCGTTTTCTTGTACTATCTGTTATTAAACTGAACAAAAGCCCTTTGAAAATATAAAGTATTCAGATGTTGCATGGTCAATACATTCTTAGTGAAGTGATATTTTGAACTTGAAAAGTATGGTCTATGTAGTAATCGAATTTGTTTAACCAAGTTGAAGAATTGATTTCAACTTTGGGTTTTTAGGGGCGAATGGTGATACTCCAGTCTGATAAACTCTTGTCTTAAGTTTCTGTATTTGCAAATCAATTTCATGGGGTAGGGGATGTATTAAAATTGTTCATTCTGCGCAGACAAGCTGTAAATACATGCAAGTCCTGCCTTAGTTCATTTTGCAAAAGCTGGCATGTCTATAAACACTTCAAGGTAGTACAAGCAAAGAGAGATCTTGAATTGAAAACATGGAGAAATGCGACCACAAAACCAAGTTTTAAAAAAACGAGAGGTCGTGGCTTCTGTGAATCAGGAACAAGAACAGAAGTTGCTGGAAAAGCTTAGCAGTTTTGGCAGCATCTGTGACTCTTCAGACCAGTACCTGTTGTGTCAACAAGGATCCACCACTGCCCTTTTAGATCTGATATGGCTCTTTGAAACAAATGCTCCAATGTTCATAGAACTTGGCTTTTATTTGAGAAATGTAGCAAGATTTGAAGAGTTCAGGGAAATCAGTGTGTTGGAATGTGGTGGATAAGGAGCTCAGCAGGCTGGAGTTCCCAGTGTGGATGGTATAAGCTGAGACCTAAAGTTGCATCAAAGCATAAATATAGTTGTAGGTGAGCATTCTGCAGGACATACCTTGGATGAAGCATGTAGAATTGTAATAAATTATAATGCAACTGCATTTGAAACAAATAAATACATTGGGTTCTTCAGAATTGTACTGTTTTGCAGTCAGTTTTAAGAATAATATGATTTGGAAACATTATCTGTCTACAGTCACCAAGTCAGGAATAACTTGGCTGGTACAAAGTGAATCAGTCAAGTTACCCCCCCAGAACGCATCTTTTGTGTCACTTGTTTCTCCTTCAGGAAAATGCAGGTTTCCTGTTTTTGCTGCATGTTTAGTAGCAACTTTACAATTTTGGACTGATGCCCACGAGAAGCCAAGTTGAAGACTAAGGTTAATTCCAAGTAAAATCTATGTATCTAATTGGAAAGGAGAGGCTTTAATTCAGTCTTGACAAGATGTAATATGTGTTGATGTGAGTGTAAGAGTGGGGTACCAAACCCAATGAATGTTCCACAACCTCAATTATATGGCACAGATATTACATTATTTTTCAGCTTCCTGTTTGGCAATGGTAAATGCACCAAATTGCTTGGTTTTGTTTTAAACATCGATTTCAGAGAAGTTAGTTCTACGAATATTAGCAACACAGATCTCTAAACAATATATTTCAGCACTTGCCTTGTGGAAATGATGCTTGCGTTTGGGACTGAGTGCATTCAGTAATTTTGGCAACCTCCTGTAAAGTAGCATGGACCCTACCTTTTCGTATCAATGTTTGAGTACTGTGAGTGAAACTGAAATTATTTCAGTTTCCAGTGTCACTTCCTGTAATTGTGTAAAACTGCAACAAAATTCAACAATGGCAACAACTGACTTTTTTTGTATGCAGCTTGTAATGAAGGTAAACATTCCCAGACACTCTACATGGATGCATAATAAGAGGAAAACAGAGGCAAGAACAAAGAAGGCAGAGTTAGTCAGAGTCATAGATTCATAAAGCACGGAAACAGACCTTTTGGTCCGACTCGTTTATGCAGAGCATGTTCCCAAGTTAAACCTGACCCATCTGCCTGCATTTGAACCATATCCCACCAAACCTTTTCTAGTTGTGTACTTATCTAAATGTCTTTTAAATGTTCTGACTGTACCACTTCCTCTGGTAATTCATTCAATACATGAACCACTCTGTTTAATAAAATGTTACCCCTTGTGTTTTTTTTAAAGTTTTTTTTTCCTTGCGCATTAAAAAAGTCCTCGTTTTGAAATCCCCAACAGTAGGGGGTGGAAAAGAACCCTTGCTGTTTACCTTGTGCCCCGATGATGATTATCTAAACCTCTCGAAAGTCACACTTCAAACCTGTTGTGCTCCAGTGAAAATAATCCTAGCCTAACCAGCCATTTTTATAGCTCAAATCTTTCATTCCTGGCAACATTCTGGTAAATTGTTTCTGAACCCTGTCCAGTTTTAAAATAACCTTGCTTGGCAACCAGAACTGCGTACAGTATTCCAGAAGAAGCCTCACCAACGTCTTGTGTAACCTCAATATGACATCACAACTCCTAGATACAAAGGCCTGAGTAATGAAGGCAAGTGTGTTAGATTAGATTACCTACAGTGTGGAAACAGGCCCTTTGGCCCAACTAGTCCACATCGCTCCTTGAAGCACCTCACCCAGACACATCCCCCATAACCCACACACCCCTGAACACTTATTTAGCATAGCCAATCCACCTAGCCTGCACATCTTTGGACTGTGGGAGGAAACCGGAGCACCTGGAGGAAACCCATGCAGACGCGGGGGAGAATATGCAAACTCCACACAGACTCCCGCCCAAGGCTGGAATTGAACCTGGATTCCTGATGCTGCAGTGCTAACCACTGAGCCACCACGCCGCTCTATGTCGCCTTAGCCACCCTGTCTAGCCGTGACACACATTTCAATCAGTAGCTTAGTCAAAAAAGTGGATTTCAAGGAGGGCCTTCAAAAGGAAAGTATTTAAGTGGAGATGTTTGAGAATACCAGAAGAAGGGTCCTGGTCAGCACTGAAGAGTGCGCATCAAAGGCCCATAAGGGCATGACTTGTTTCATAGGGAAAATAGATAATGGGGCTTACAGAGGCCAGAACCATGCAAGAATACCGGGATGAAAATGTTAGCTTTTGACTACTGGATACCGTCACCCCAATGTTGACTGAGGGGGGCGGGGGTACTGGGTTTTGTGGAACTTGTTGCAAGTCAGAATGTTGGCAGCTATGTTATGAATCAGGTAAATTTTATATGGGTAGAGGATGGGAAGCCAGACGGTTGAGCTGTGGAACACTAAAGTGTGGATACAATTGTTTGGGATCTCAGCTGCAGTTGCACTGAGCTAAGGGTGAATGAGGCTACAGAGATGAGAGCAGGTGTCTTTTGTGGTGAAGAGAATATGGAGATAGTGAAGAGATTGAGAGAAATAGAACTGGCTGTAATTTCATCTCGTCTGTGGATGATCTTACAAATGATAGTATGTAAAGTAGAGGGCACTAGGACAAATGTTCACTGGCCTGGGAAGTCATGCTGTAATGGACAAAATGATAAGCTACAGATGAGCTTGCCTACCAGTTGATGTGAGACAGTGGAGCCAAATGAGGACAGGTGAACTTTAGGTGACGATGTCAAAGGCTGCAGAAAAGTAATTGTGGCAATAAAGGAAATATGATTGGAGTGATTCAGACATGTTCTGCAGAAAAAAAAGTGGGCATGAATTTTAGTAGTGACGAAGTGGTAAACTTTGAATGAGAAAAGGAGGTTAGATATGGATTAAAAACTGAAAGAACTGCAGCTGCCGTAAATCAGGAACGGAAATAGAAATTGCTGGAAAAGCTGAGCAGGTCTGGCAGGATCTGTGAAGATAAATCAGAGTTAACGTTTCGGGTCAGGTGACCCTTCCTCAGAACTGGACCTGAAGTGTTAACTCTGATTTTTTTTTCTTCTTCGCTGCTGCCAGATCTGAGCTTTTTGAGCAACATCTGTTTCTGATGTTGAGGTTAGATATAGGCTGTTTACAATGACAGTAGGGTGATAATGGTTCTGAATGTCAAGGAAGCTGTATTTAGAGACGTAACTGGATGGGTGGCAGAAGAGAAGTATCTTGAGACAAAAACAAATGGTGGAGAAAATGCAGTATGTGTGGCAGCATCTGTTTGGGGGGTCGCAGCGGGGAGGTGTGAGAAAAGCAGAGTTAATGTTTGAGTCGAGTGACTCTTGCTACAGAACTGTGTTTGAAGCTAAAAATCTGATCGTTGTGTTGAAGCCGAAGTTTGGGGAAGAGTTGTGCGGATACGGGGAGACAGCCTGGAGAGAGATGTTGAAGGGGCAGGTAAACAAGGAGTTAACAGGGAACAGGCCAGGATAGGAAAAACACTGAAAAAGCGATCGTAAGAGTTCAGTGTGAGAAATTGGGTTAGTTCTGATGAATGCAATCCATAAAATGTGACAATGAGAGTAATGGGTGACTGCTGACAACATTTGAGGACCAGTTGTGGAGTGGGTTTTAAAAAAAAGGATGGAATCAGGCTATCCATCGTATCCTTGTTTGCCGCCTCTTTCATATTTCTCTCCATCTCTGTCACTCTGCTCATTACTTCTTCCACCCACCCCCTCACGTGCACGCACACAAATTCCTGCTTTTCCTAGTGACTTCTAGTTCTGATGGAAGAGTCACCAAGACTTTAAATGTTAACTGTGCTTTCTTCCCACGGATGGTGTGATAGATCCTGACAGCCTTACTGAGTAATTCTTCAGCGTTTTCTGTTTTTATTATCACTCGATCTGTTGATTTGTATAGGTAAATAATTTCTGTGCTGAAAGCTGAAGTTTGTGCCCCTTAGATTTCAGTGAGCTGGATAGGGGCTGTACCAGGAATTGACCAAATTGGTCAGGGCATGGTTTGCAAAAATAACAATGGTGAAGTATTGTGATGAATGGAGGGCAAAAGTTTATTGGCTGGAATTTCAAAAGTGCAGTTGTAAGTTATTTGTCAGAAGGGTTTTGAAAATATTTAGCGGTAGCATTTGCAATCAAAACAGTGTTCTGCTGAGTAAATGGTTTTTGTACAATGGATGTTGCAACTACTTTAAAGGTCCAAGTTATTTTGTGCCTCAGTATTAATTTGAATTTTTAACTCTTGAATTCTACCGAATTGGAAAATATCTAATTAAGCAATTCGAATTATATTTCAAAAGATCTGCTCTACATCAACTATCACACAAAACAATGAGATAATGTAGTCTAATGCACTGACATTAAATGTTAATGCTATCAGTGTGTGTCTGAGGATGGAAGCTGACACAATTCCAGTAAGGGGACCCAAACTGCACACAGACTTGGAGGTGTGATCTCACCAATACCTTGAATAACTGAAGCATAATATTCTGCATTTATGTGTGTATATAGTCTGTTTTTAAAGATTTTTGCCCCAATGAACACATCCACATTTTCCCACATCATAGGAATATAGAAAATATAGGCACAATTAGGTCATTCAGCCCATTGATTCTACCAATCAGAGATCACAACTGATCTGATAATCCTCAACTCCGCATTCCTGCATTTTACTCATAACCCTTGGCCCCTTTACTAATTAACAATGTCTACCTCAGCCTTGAAGATTCTTAATGACCTAGCCTTGGCAGCTGTCTTTGGTAAAGATTTCAGTAGATTTATTGCCCACTCAGAATAAATTCCTTGTGAATTAAATGGGCAGCTATGTATTCTGAGATTATTTCTTCCGGTCCTGGACTCTCCCACAAGGGTAAACTGCCCCTCCACATCTATCCTAACAAGTCGTCTATTAATGCTATGTTTCAATAAGGTCATCTCTCATTCGTATAACTTCAGTGAGTACTGGTCCAACCTAATCCACCTATTTTCAAAGAAAATCCTTTCTTACCTAGAATCAATCTTGTGAACCTTTGACTGGACTGTATCCAAATTGGTCCTCTTATCTTAGCAAAGAAATATTCAATCTGTTCACAGCATTCTGGGTGTGGTCTGATAGCGGCTTGTATAGTTTTTAGCATGGTTTCTGTGTTTTTATGCTCCATTCCCTTTGAAATAAAGGCCTCCATTCCATTTGCCATCCTTATTACGTGATAAACTTGCACGACTCATGCACAAGGACCCTTTCCAATGCAGTCTTTCTCCAGTTAATAATATTCACCCTCTCTAATTTTTCCACCATAATGCATTACTGTCTAATTTCCCCACATTTTTATTTCACCTGCCAGTTTTTGCTCACTCACTTAAGAGTTTGCTGACAGGTATACCTTATGTTAGCCTCACTGCTTGCTTTCCCATTTATTTTATGTTACCTACTGACCTGGCTCCCAATGTCTCAATCTACTGAAGATTAAAGTCACCCATGTACTACCTTTTTTCCCATGCTGTCATTATTTCCTTGCTTTTTTTCCTCTATGCTGTAACGTACCTAATACACTACTCCCCACCAGTGTTGACTTCCCCATGTTATTTCTTACCTCTGACCATGTGGATTCTATCTTTTCTTGTCGAAGATTGTTTCTTGCTCTGTATTTATTGCGTCTCATAATAACAACGCTACCCCACCACCTTTTCCTTCCTGATCATTTCAGAACCACTTGCCCTTGAATAGTCACTTCCCAGTTTTGATCATCTTGTAGATATTTTCAAATCAGACTTTTTTTAAAGATGTTATTATGCACATTTGGAGAAGCTAGATCGAGCTCAGGCCTCCTTGCTCGTTGTAGGGTGCTACTACTGTGCCATAAGAGCTCTTGATCTCCTAGTAACCATGTCTGCATAATAAGCACATTCAACATAGATGGAATCTTAACAATAGGTCTTCTCTGTCTGTTTTCTCAGCTGCTAATTGCCTGCACTGGAACCATTGGTTGTCATACTTGAATTCTTTAGGATCTACATTGTATCTGCCTAATTAGAACATAGAACATAGAACAGTACAGCACAGAACAGGCCCTTCAGCCCACAATGTTGTGCCGACCATTGATCCTCATGTATGCACCCTCAAATTTCTGTGACCATATGCATGTCCAGCAGTCTCTTAAATGTCCCCAATGACCTTGCTTCCACAACTGCTGCTGGCAACGCATTCCATGCTCTCACAACTCTCTGTGTAAAGAACCTGCCTCTGACATCCCCTCTATACTTTCCACCAACCAGCTTAAAACTATGACCCCTCGTGCTAGCCATTTCTGCCCTGGGAAATAGTCTCTGGCTATCAACTCTATCCATGCCTCTCATTATCTTGTATACCTCAATTAGGTCACCTCTCCTCCTGCTTTTCTCCAATGAAAAGAGACTGAGCTCAGTCAACCTCTCTTCATAAGATAAGCCCTCCAGTCCAGGCAGCATCCTGGTAAACCTCCTCTGAACCCTCTCCAAAGCATCCACATCTTTCCTATAATAGGGCGCCCAGAACTGGACGCAGTATTCCAAGTGTGGTCTAACCAAAGTTTTATAGAGCTGCAACAAGATCTCACGACTCTTAAACTCAATCCCCCTGTTAATGAAAGCCAAAACACCATATGCTTTCTTAACAACCCTGTCCACTTGGGTGGCCATTTTAAGGGATCTATGTATCTGCACACCAAGATCCCTCTGTTCCTCCACGCTGCCAAGAATCCTATCCTTAATCCTGTACTCAGCTTTCAAATTCGACCTTCCAAAATGCATCACCTCGCATTTATCCAGGTTGACCTCCATCTGCCACCTCTCAGCCCATCTCTGCATCCTGTCAATGTCCCGCTGCAGCCTACAACAGCCCTCTACACTGTCAACGACACCTCCGACCTTTGTGTCGTCTGCAAACTTGCTGACCCATCCTTCAATTCCCTCGTCCAAGTCATTAATAAAAATTACAAACAGTAGAGGCCCAAGGACAGAGCCCTGTGGAACCCCACTCACCACTGACTTCCAGGCAGAATATTTTCCTTCTACTACCACTCGCTGTCTTCTGTTGGCCAGCCAATTCTGTATCCAAGCAGCTAAGTTCCCCTGTATCCCATTCCTCCTGACCTTCTGAATGAGCCTTCCATGGGGAACCTTATCAAATGCCTTACTGAAGTCCATATACACCACATCCACAGCTCGACCCTCATCAACCTTTCTAGTCACATCCTCAAAAAAACTCGATAAGGTTTGTAAGGCATGACCTACCCCTCACAAAGCCGTGTTGATTGTATTTGATCAAGCCATGCTCTTCCAGATGGTCATAAATCTTATCCCTCAGAATCCTTTCTAACACCTTGCAGACGACAGACGTGAGACTTACCGGTCTATAATTGCCGGGGATTTCCCTATTTCCTTTCTTGAAGAGAGGAATTACATTTGCCTCTCTCTCCAGTCCTCAGGTACGACTCCAGTGGAGAGCGAGGATGCAAAGATCTTCGCAAGTGGCGAAGCAATTGCATTTCTCGCTTCCCAAAGCAGCCGAGGACAAATCTGATCCGGGCCTGGCGACTTGTCAATCTTAATGTTTGACAAAATTTTCAGCACATCAGCTTCCTCTATCTCTATCCATTCCAGCATGCACACCTGCTCTTCAAAGGTTTCATTCACTACAAAGTTGGTTTCTTTCGTAAAGACAGAAGCAAAAAACTCATTTAGGGCTTCCCCTACCTCCTCAGGCTCCACACACAAGTTCCCTATGCTATCCCTGATCGGCCCTACTCTTTCTTTGACCATTCTCTTATTCCTCACGTAAGTGTAAAATGCCTTTGTGTTTTCCTGGATTCCTTCTGCCAAGCCTTTCTCGTGCCCCCTCCTGGCTCTCCTCAGACCATTTTTGAGCTCCTTCCTTGCCTGCATGTAATCCTCTCTAGCTGAACTTGACCCTAGCTTCCTCCACCTTATGTAAGCTACCTTCTTCCTTTTCACTAGAAGCTCCACCGCTCTCGTCATCCAAGGTTCCTTAATCTTACCCCTTCTTGCCTGTCTCAGAGGGACATATTTACTCATCACTCCCAACAACTGTTCCTTAAACCATCTCCACATGTCTATAGTTCCCTTACCATGGAACAACTGCTCCCAGTCCATGCTTCCTAACTCATGTCTAATCGCATCATAGTTTCCTCTTCCCCAATTAAATATCCTCCCATTCTGCCTAATCCTCTCCTTCTCCATAGCTATGTAAAATGTGAGGCAGTTATGGTCACTATCACCAAAATGCTCCCCCACCACAAGATCTGATACCTGCCCCGGCTCGTTTCCGAGCACCAAGTCTAGAATGGCCTCTCCCCTCGTCGGCCTGTCAACGTACTGCGTTAGGAAACCCTCCTGAACACACCTTACAAAAACAAGTGCTTGAAGGTTGTGAGAATTTGGAACTGATTCTGCTGTGTAACTAAAACTATGCACTCCTTGTGCTGTGAAACAAATGAACTGTACTTTAAATTTTCATTTTAGATGTGCTATAATATCAAAAAAGTGGGGGAAAAAATGAGCCCTTTAGCATAATGTGGAAGATTAAGTGAAAAGCCGAAGAACACACAAATACCAGAAGAGATCAAAATGAGAAATAGAGAATTAGCTTTATTGTGGGAAGTGCCTTGATAAGGACCCAGGCCTTGTGCTGAAATAACTTGGACAGCTCAGAAGGTCCCAAACATCCTAAAAGAGCCCAGATATGTTAAATAGGGGAAAAGCCACAGGGGCTTGAGGGGGCTGAGTCAGAGTTGGGGCTGAAAGGGGTCAGGAGAGAACCCATAGGAACTCAGAAGGCCAAGAAAAAACCTGTAGAATCAAAAGGAGTTAGGATAGGCCCGGGAAACACTCAATTGAGATTGTACAAACTAAACAGCTCCAGCAAAGTTCTACTCGGTTGCAAAAGCCTAGGAAAAGTTCAGAGACTTCTCAAGAGGCAAAATAACCCATCAGGGATAAGGTAACTTGGGGGAAGCTATCTTATCTTAAAAAGGCTGAATCCAGGCCAGTACACTTAAAATAGAAAAGGAAGGATCTATACATATCAAAAGAGATGGAGTGGGGCAGAAATTGAATTGACATGTCCCTTCCTGAATTAAATTCCAGTCCTTCTGCAGATAAACTGATCTTGAGGAAGAAGCACCACATGAAACAGACATAGAGCAGAGCAGTGGAAAATAACCAGCTCCATTTGAGCCCAAGGACATTGGCCCAGTCCATCCCTGTAACAGCCTAATTGGAAAATTGCTACCCCATAGGCAAGGCAGCATAATACAGCTATTCAAAGGTAGTCAGATCACTGTGAGCAAAGGTGTCCCAAATGATGTGGAACAAACAGCAATGCAGCGAGGTCCTGAACTATGTGGAAAACTTTAAAAGACAATTCCCTCACATGGACAAGCAGAAGATGTGGAAAGGCAACAACAATTTACTGATGTGGAGAGACAACTAAGATCAAATATAGAAATGTAAACTATGTGGTAAATATCTGACCAAGTTGAAGAGCTGAGAGGCAGTGCAACGGGAGATGGACAGACAAAGGTTGTAGGAGAAATTAGAGACTAATCCCTCCATTAACGGAACTGGGTTCCACTGATAAGGTGACCACATCAAGAGAAGTTTGTGCAGTTGAACTAAATGCAGAGCACTGTCAACTGGTGAATGCCTGTGAGAGGATGGCCTGTTAGGGTAACCAGAATTAGTTGAGAATGAATGACTGACTGGAAGCCCAGTTGAAGGCTTAATGACCAGAGTTTGGATACTTCAATCTAACTTGAATATCCACTTAGCAGAAAGCAGCAGACCAACATGGGAAACGTCAAGAAATCTACTGGAGTCTGCCCTGCTAATAATCAATGATACAGACATGGGATAGCATCCACCAATAAACAAAAGTAGTGTCAGCATGCCTCAACAAGCTGGCATAGGTTAGGCAGGAATCTCCACATATACAAAATAATAAACCAGTTAACTCTTCCAAGCAGTTGAAACATCCCTTCCCCCTGTTTTGAAGCCATTCGGACTATAACAAATGGTGAGACCTGTGCAATTCACAAACCGAGGGTTGTACCAACAAGATGGGTCACTTGCGCTACCTTGGCAAAATTAACCTTTTAACAAAATACTGGCAAGTCCCTGTGACCCCCAGAAGTGATTTGAAATCTCAGCTTTTATCATCCTGGAAAGCCTCTGTTAAAGCAAAGTCATGTCCATTTGCCTTAATACCCCAACAGCTTTTTGTAGGCTGGTAAACAAGGTAATAACTGGACTTAACAAGAATGTTGTGTACCTGGGATAACGTGACAATTTGCAACATCAAAAGAGGTATTGCAAACCGTAAACATGTAATTGCTGACAGTTTATCCTGTGCGTGAACCCTCGGATTACAGCAGGGAAGTTGCATAACGCTTTTTGTGTGAATGGCTTTAAGAGTGACAGACAGAATTAATGCCTACCCATACATTTTCTTCAAGAAAAGCTTGTTTTAAAAATAGTCCCTGATCGGTGGCTTGATCATGCGCTGAAACATCAAAGCAACTGACTTAACAGCATTCTGTCTTGTCCTTGTTTTGAAGGTTAACTCCAAGGGCCATCATGGTTTTTTTTGTGTATTCAAACCTCTGTAGGCAATCTTATTTTCTCTTCATAGTGTTTTGCTTATTATGAAGGACAAATGTATCTTCTTCTGTAGTACAGTTGTCAATGTCAACAACTAGATATCTTTCCTTCCTTGAATAAGTTTTTTGTTTTGATAAAGCAGTAATTAAATTTATTCAAGAAATTTGTTGAAATTTATTTTAAAATTAAATAAAAATAATGACTTAATAAACTACATTTCATCTCCTTTTGGTCCCTAACCTGAACTTTAATCCCAAAGTGCCAGAGGGTGGTCAACTTGGGGATTTCAGTATCACGGAAGGTTGTGGAGTCTGGGTCACTAAGTGTATTCACAAAAGCAATAGATAAAATTTTATATATTAAAGACAGCAAGATGTATGGAGGGAAATTGTAAATATTGCATTGAAATAGAAAATCAACCATGATATTGAATGGTTTAGCTAGCCAAAAAGGCTTAATGGCCCACTCCTGCTTGTAATTTCTTTATCTCTATGTTTTGACTTTGCAGGAGGTATAGGAACTTAATTGTAAAGTCTGTTAATTACTAGTTAAATGTTGCAACTTGTAGCGACTGGCGAAGGAAAATAAACTGGCTTTCTTCAGGCATCACGCATGTTTTTGGAGGGGGACTTTTTTAATTTCAAAAATATACTTGATTCATAAATTGGGGGGGGGGGGAAAACAAGTATAACGCAGGTCCATACAGATTTTGCAGAAAATGCAGTGGGATTTTGACATTCCTCGTCACTGCTTCAATTCAGTTGCAGCAGAAGGACATTTTCTAATTGTAAAAGTAAACTTTGTTTATATTGTTTGAAGTTAAACAATGGGGTTTTGGATCTTAACAGACTTCTCAGAAAGACTTTAAATGGTGGCCATTTCCTATGGCACCTTGGTGGCCGCTGCCCTGAACTTTATTCCCACTCTCAGTCTGGTCCTGCACTTTTGCAATTGCCATCAGCGACACTGAGACAGAATATGCCCCTGACAGAAGTCTGAAAGATTCTCAATATTGCGCATGCCTCACAAGCTGTTCAGCTACCCTAGAACCACAGAGAGTTGTGGTCAGGCCGATGACCTTTGTTGTCCTAACTAGTTACCAGTCCACAAACTTAGCAGAACCTGTTGCCAACCAGCGTTCAAGATCTACCCACCTGGTGCCAATCCATCTACAAACAGTTGCTACCAATGTTTGAACAAAGCAACTGTCACCCTGACTTAAAGTAAGTTTCAGCAACTTGCTTTTAAAAAGTGCAGAAATTCCTCCAGCCCTTGATTTTTAAAGCTGTCTTTTCTCCTGTATAATCTGCAATCAAAAATAAGAAAAATTAAATAAAATATAGTGTTTGCACTTGGACTTTCTGACTCCACTACTCTTCGGAGGCAGGATAACAAAGTGTGAAGCTGGATGAACACAGCAGGCCAAGCAGCGTCTCGGGAGCACAAAAGCTGACGTTTTTGGCCGAGACTCTTCTCCAGACCCATTATCACTGTTTTGGAGGCAGTTGCGTTCCAGACTCCCATCTCCTCAACCTGCTCCGCCTTCTACATCTCACTTTAAATCTGTGCTGTTCGTTATTGACACATCTGGAAAATGTGTTGAGGTGCAAATTGTTCTGGGTGCCTTGGTGCAGGAATCACTGAACGTTAGTGTGCACGTACAGCAGGTAATTAGAAAAGCTAATAAAATGGAGTAGCATTGTATACAAAGGTGGGGAGGTTATGATTCACTTATACGTAGAACAGTACAGGCCTTCGGCCCTCTGTGCCAACCAGTCATACGAATATGAAGCCCATCTAACCTACACTATTCCATGTACGTCCATATGCTTGTCCGATGACTACTTAAACGTACTTAAAGTTGGCGAATCTACTACCGTTACAGACAAAGTATTCCATATCCTTACTACTGAGTAAAGAAACTTTGACACCTGTCCTATATCTTTCATCCCTCAATTTAAAGCTATGCCCCCTCGTGCTCGCCGTCACCATCCTAGGAAAAAGGCTCTCCCTATCCACCCTATCTAACCCTCTGATTATTTTATATGTCTCACTTAAGTCACTTCTCAACCTTCTCCCTAATGAAAACAGCCTCAAGTCCCTCAGCCTTTCCTCGTAAGACCTTCCCTCCATACCAGGCAACATCCTAGTAATTCTCCTCTGCACCCTTTCCAAAGCTTCCACATCCTTCTCATAATGCGGTGACCAGAACTGTACGCAATATTGCAAGTGCGGCCGCACTATAGTTTTGTACAGGTGCAGGATAACCTCATGGTTCCTGAACTCAATCCCTCCATTAATAAAAGCTAAAACACTGTATGCCTTCTTAACAACCCTGTCAACCTGGGTGGCAACTTTCAAGGATCTGTGTACATGGACACCGAGATCTCTCTGCTCATCCACACTACCAAGAATCTTACCATTAGCCCAGTACTTTGCATTCCGGTTGCTCTTACCAAAGTGCATCACCTCCCACTTGTCCACATAAAACTCCATTTGTCACCTCTCAGCCCAGCTCTGCAGCATATCTATGTCTCTCTGTAACCTACAACATCCTTCTTCACTGTTCACAACTCCACCGACCTTAGTGTCATCTGCAAAGTTACTAACCCATCCTTCTACGCCCTCATCCAGGTCATTTAGAAAAAGGACAAACAGCACCGACCCTTGCGGTACACCACTAGTAACTGGTCTCCAGGATGAACATTTCCCATCAACCACCACCCTGTCTTCTTTCAGCAAGCCAATTTCTGATCCAAACTGCTATATCTCCCACAATCCCATTCCTCTGCATTTTGTACAATAGCCTAATGTGGGGAACCTTATCGAACGCCTTGCTGAAATCCATATACACCACATCAACTGGTTTACTGTCATCTACCTGTTTGTTCACCTTCTCAAAGAACTCAAAGTTTGTGAGGCACAACCTATCCTTCACAAAACCATGCTGACTATCCCTAATCAAATTAATCTTTTCTAGATGATTGTAAATCCTATCTCTTATAACCTTTTCCAACACTTTACCAACAACTGAAGTAAGGAACGGGCACTGTGAGGCTACATCTGGAGTACAGTGCACAGTTCTGTCATCACCTTCTTTCAGGAAGGATATAAATATGTTGAAGGCAATTAAGAGACTAATGGCTAGAATGATTGCTTTGTTGTATGCGGGGAAGTTGGCCAGGCAGGATATGCGACTTGAATGAAACAGTATTGTGAATGGTCTTGACGAGGTAAATGTGGAAAGGACGTTTCCACTTAGAAAAGAATCTACAAATAAGTCATTTGTAACTGTAGTGTCGTATAGCATGGAAGCAGACATACTGATCATAATGCTATAGCAAATGTTGTCCCCTTGTTCAGGGGATGTTGCAGGTTACAGAAGGGCATAGATAAGCTGCAGAGATGGGCTGCGAGGTGGCAAATGGAGTTTAATGCGCATAAGCGTGAGGTGCTTCACTTTGGATGGAGTAACGAGAATACAGGGTACTGGGCTAATCGTAAAATTCTTGGTAGTGTGGGTGAGCAGAGATCTCAGTCCATGCACACAGATCCCTGAAAGTTACCACCCAGGTTGATAGGGGTTGTTAAGAAGGCGTGTGCTGTGTTAGGTTTTATTGGTAGAGGGCTTGAGTTTCGGAGCCATGAGGTTGTGTTGCAGCTGTACAAAACTCTGCGGCCACACTTGGAGTATTGCATACAGTTCTGGTCGTCGCATTATTGGAAGGTGTGGAAGCACTGGAAAGGGTGCAGAGGAGACTTAACAGGATGTTGCCTGGTATAGAGGGAAGGTCTTTATGAGGAAAGACTGAGGGACTCTAGGCTGTTTACAATAGAGAGAAGAAGGTTAAGAGGTGACCTAATAGGGACATAGACTATGATCAGAGGATTAGATAGGGCGGACTGTGAGAGCCTTTTTCCTTGGATGGAGATGGCTAGCATGAGGGAACATAGCTTTAAATTGAGGGGTGATAGATATAGGACAGATGTCAGAGGTAGCTTCTTTAATCAGAGAGTAGTAAGGGTGTAGAATGCCCTGCCTGCAACAGTAGTAGACTCGCCCAGTTTAAGGGCACTTAAATGGTAATTGGATAAACATATGGATAATAATGGAATAGTTTAGGTGAGGTGGGCTTCAGTTTGGTTTCACATGTTGGCATAACATTGAGGGCCGAAGGGCCTGTACAGCGCTGTGATGTTCTTGTCTGTTTAATACTTTGTTACGGCATGTAATGACACACTTTTGCGGCAGGCTTTAATCTTTATTCATTGGCTTGAATCAGGTCACCATACGGTAATATCTCTAACACATCACAGCCTTGATGCAGATACTGACAGTGGAATTGAATACTAGAAGAAGGGTGAGAGTAACTGCATCAAGATGCCAAGAAGGCCTAATAAAATAAGCATCCAGTGACTGGACACCAGATCGAAGGAAGGTATTGTCTTTGTCGGAGAATAGTTGTCTCAACTAAAGTTTATCTGGGATGCATTCTTGGCCCAGCATCTTTCATTGCTTCATCCATGACATTTTTGCCACTGTAAAGGTGAAAAGTGGTTGTGTTCTCTGATAACTCCACTGTAAGCTGCTCCATCTGCAACTCCTTTGATAACAGAACAGCTGATAACATGATCTTAAAATGTCGAGACTGGTGCACGTAACCATTATTACAAAAGAAAGAAAATTCATGCACATGCCCTTGACATTCAATAGCAGACACATGATCAAATTGCCCACTGTCAAAATCTTGGTGCAGTGCGAAGCATTTGGTGTGGGGTATTTGAGGGAGGAGATAGTGTTACTGTCATCATTCAACAGAACCTTAGACTAATGAGTGAATATTGTGGATAGAAAGGCAGCGTTGTTTCACTTCAACAACTTTGACCTTCTGGCCTATCAACTGACCTCAAACTAGGAATCTGTGAGAATTCGCCACTTGTCAAAATGTGAGGTGTTGCTTTGCACTGAAGAAGCTCAATAGCAACTTGTTTGTGTAGTTAATAGTGTAGGTTAGTTTCGGTTAGTTTGTCTTCAGATTGGTTTCACAGATCGGCGCAACATCAAGGGCTGAAAGGCCTGTACTGCGCTGTTATGTTCTATGTAAACTCTTCCCACCTGCCTTCACTTGGTTCATATCCCACCGAACATATTCTATTGACGTACTTATCTAAATGCGTTTCCAAGTAGTAACTGTACCTGCATCCACCATCTCTTGGAAGTTCATTCCAGGTTGCTCTTTTTTTTTAATCTTTATCCCTTCATCCTAAAATGCTCCCTTGTCTTGAAATTCCCCACTCCATGGAAAGGACATCTACCCAATCACCTTATCTATACCCCTGATGATCTTATAAACCTCCATGAGGTCGCCTCTCAACTTAATATGCTCTAGTGGAAGAAGTCCCAGCCAATCCAGGCTAAAGGAGAAGCCAAAGGAGGATGCTATTAAGCCAGAGAAGTTTCAGAAGATGTTTACCAGCATGTTGCCAGGTTTGAGTTTAAGGAGATGCTAAAGCTTCTCCTTTGAGTTAAAAGGAGAAGCTTTGGCATCTCCTTAGACTCAAACCCGGCAACATGCTGGTAAATCTCTTCTGACGCTTCTCTGGCTTAATAGCATCCTCCTGATAACAGGGCGAGCAGAACTGGACACACTACTCCAGAAGAGGCCTAACCAACATACCATATCTGTGCCTGACCAACATGCTATACAAGTTCAATATAACGTCTCCACTCCTGTCCCCGAAGAGTTCCCCTACTGTCACTTGAGCTACTTGCCGTGTTTTAATTATGCAAGAGAAGGTCAAGCTATCCTCCTCGTAGAAACACTTTTATGTATTGATAATGGAAATTTTCTTGAACACAATTAACACATTCTTCACCATCCAAATCTTTAGCACAGTGGTTGTCCCAGTCAATATTTGGAAAATTAAACACCCCTACTGTTACTACCTTATTATTATTTTTACATATATCTGAGATCTGTCTGTGTTTCACAACTTCTCTCTGACTATTGGGGGATCTGTAGAATAATCCTGTCAAGGTGATCATTTATTTTTAAATTTCTAATTTGATCTCAGTTATTTTCACTGGATGATTTTTCAGAAATATTTTCTCTAGCTACAGCTGGATCAAAAACACCACTTCCCCTCCTCTCCTGCCCTCCCTTTCTATTCCGTTGTGTATGAAACCCAGAGCATTGAACTGATAGTGCTGTCCATCCCTCAGCCAAGCTTCTGTAATAGCTATGATGTCCCATTCCGTGTTCTCGGACATGCTTCATCAGCCTTATTGTGAGGCCCCTTGTATTGAAGTAAGTGCAGTTTAATTCTTCAGAATTATTTTGTTCTCTGACTTGCTCTTGTCTGTCTCTTCTAATTAACTTGATCTTTTCAGATTCAAAACCGTCTTCATCTATCTATTTATCCTTCCCCACCCCTCTCTCATAGTCTACAATCTCCTTTAATATTCCTGCTAGGATATTGGTCCCTTTCCAGCGCAGGTGAAACCTATCCATTTTGATCAGGTCTTTTCTGCCCCAGAAGAGATCAGTGACCCAAAAATGCAAATCCTTGAACATTACACCACCTCTTCAGCCATTGATTTATCTCCTTTTATTCTTTCCCTTATTTTGAGCTTGGCACCAGGTATAAACCAGAGATTACTACTTCTGAGGGTCTGACATTTAATCTTCCACCTAGCCTTGTCTATTCACTCTGTACAGCCTTAATCTTTTCCATGACTGTCACTACCTACCAATGCGTACGATAGTCTCACTCCCCTCCTTTAACAATTTGCTTCAAACATTGTGAGATACCCTTAACCCAGGCACAAGGAAAGCAACATACTAGCCTAGGTTCTCACACTCTGCTGCAAAATCTTCTGTCTGTACTGTCGACAGGAGAGTCTCCTATAACAATTAATAGAAATTTTGTCCAACCCTGCCTAACACAAGATGCAGAGTGGGTACCCAAGCTCTGACTGTCTCTTCTATTTTCCTCTAAGCAACTATCTTATTCAACAGTACCCAAAACTGAGAGAGGAGTTGCCAAAGGAGACTTCTAGCTACCTTTTATCTTGCCTGACAGTCATCCATCTATTTGACTGATTCTGCTGTGCAGTCACTTCACTAAATCTACTAGCCATCTAACTGTCTCTTGATGCCTAAAATGAAGCAGCTTACAATTGCAACTTGCATATAAAATAAGCTACCTTTCTTTACCCAAACAGTTAATATTAAGCATCTTTTTTAAAAAAAAAGTAATAACTGTAAGAAATCTAGAAGAAAATGTAGAAAAAAAAAGCCTGAATCTTAGGAGCAGCTGCAGGATTCATGCTAGTCTCAG
Source organism: Stegostoma tigrinum (assembly GCF_030684315.1). NCBI lineage: Eukaryota > Metazoa > Chordata > Chondrichthyes > Orectolobiformes > Stegostomatidae > Stegostoma > Stegostoma tigrinum. The sequence continues at coordinate 26,728,465 of NC_081389.1, read as the reverse complement.
TCCACCATTTTAAAATCCAAAGATGAAATGTAAGATCTTAACACCCTTAGAGGCTAGCTTCTTCCCATGTGTGTGTGCGCCCCCCACTCTTTCCTCCCCCCGGACCTGCCCACTTTTCTTTTTTTAAAAAATAGTGGCCATGTCCATTTAAAACAAAGATGAAATGTTTTTTTTTGAGGGCCAGTATCCTTTGGAACTCTTTCTGAATGGAATGTAAAAGCAGACTCCTTGAATATCTCCTGACAGCATTAATAATTTTATTTTTGCCTAATCCTTATCACAAAAGTTACTAGTTATCAATGTCATAATCCTTGATTTTCTAAAAAGCTGAATTCATCACACTATATTTCCTCCCTGAATTTAGCTTGTCTTATTTTAAAGACGTAAGATCATAACCTGGAACATTAACACTGTTTCTCACTCTGTTTCTGTTGCTGGAGTATTTCCTGCATTTCCATTGTATTAATTTTTAGTAGGGGTATGCTGCGTTCTGACCTTTTTAACTGATTGCCTTGTGTGCAGTTGAATGGCATTAGCTAAAAATGGAAATCTTCATTAGGCCATGAAATGCAGCTGTGAGGAAATTGCTACCCCTGCACACATTGGCTGTAGCTTTCTTTATCAATCCAGTTTTGCTTTGGGCTAGTTTTAATGTTGATTGACAGAAACAAGATGTAGTAGGATTTTCTTCAAATTACTCCAAACTGTTTTGATGCAAACTACTTTTGAAATCTTGCTGCTTTTTTTTTTGTTGCTTGAATCTTGGTATGCGTGAAGACCGTAAGATACAGGAGCAGAATTAGGCCCATTGAGTGTGCTTAGCCATTTCAGTCATGGCTGATACATTTCTCCTGCCTTCACCCCACAAGTTTTGATTTCCTTCCCAATGTCTAAATACACTCTGACTTGGCTTCCCCAGCCTTCTACAGCAATGAGTTTCACAGATTCGCAAGCCTCTGGCTGAAGAAATTCTTCCTCTACGTTCTAAAGGGTTGACTTTTCACTATGATGCTGTGTCTTCCGGTCCTATTCTCTCCAGGTTGTCTCTATCCAGAACTCTTGGTATTCTGTAAATTTCAATAAGACCTCACCCCTCATACTTCAAAACTTGAGCACTGGCCCAAAGTTTTCAACTGCTCCTTGTATGACAGGCCCTTTACTCCTGGGATTATTCTTGTGAGCCTCCATTGCATCCCGTTCAATGCCAGCACATTGTGCCTTAGATACCAGTCCCAAAACCGCGCTCGATATCCCAAATGTGATCTAACCAGAGCCTTGTACACCAGCAACAGTACATCCCAGCTGTTGTTTTCTAGCCATTTCAAAATTAATGCAACATTGCATTTGCCTTCCTAACTGCCAACTGAACCTGCAGGTTAAACTTGAGGAATCCTGAACTAGGACAAGATCCTTTTGTGTTTCTGAAGACTTTGTCCAGTTTTTAAAACAAAAAAAATGCACCTCTATCTTGTTACAAAAGTGCATATTGTCCCATCTGCCTCCTCTTTGCTCACTGTCTTCTAGCATGTTCAAGTCCTTCTGCAGCATCCCTGCTGCCTGTCCTTTATGTCCATTACCTGTCCCTTCACCTATCTTTGTCATCTGCAAACCTGGCAACAAGTCCTTAGTTCCTTTTTGTCCAGGTCATTAATGTATGATGTCAATAGTTGTGGCCGTAACACTGACCCTTGCAGGTTCCACTAGATGCCAACTGCCATCCTGAAAAACAGTCCCTTCGTCTCCACTCTCTGCCCTCTACTAGTCAGTCAGTTCTCTATCCTTGTCCGTGCCTTGTCTCAATCAGTACGGACTCATCTTATTTAGCATAATTAATATACTATGCTTTGAAGAGCTGAGAGAGTTGGGTGGTTTGCTGAATGAGAAAATATTATCAGTTTTCCAGTTAGCTAATTTTCTGTTCAACTGATAGTTTCTGTGATAGCTTAATTTTGGCAGGTCTTTCCCATTTTTCTACATTGCATTCCTGTGATATGTAATTGTCAGTCAGTTAACATCCTTCATAATGAACTGCTTGTTTAAGTAATTTGTTTCATCAGCATCTGATAATCAGAGGATTGTTTTCTCTGGCATCTTAGAGCAGTGACTAAGTCTTGATGCAGTCTGTAGGTCCAGCATGGGAAGAAGCTGCAAATCAAAAGGCCAGCGGCAGACTCAAGTCGGAGAGAGGGCTCATTCAACATAGCACTAATCAGATCCAGTACGGTGGTAGACCATATTAATACTTGCCAAACTTACAGAATACCAGGAGTTCTGGATAGACATGACATGGAGAGAATAGGCCCGGACGTTACAGCATCATAGTGAAAAGTCAACACTTTAGAACGTAGAGGAGGAGGAATTTCTTCAGCCAGAGGGCGGTGAATCTGTGAAACTTATGCTGTGGAAGCCAAGTCAGAGTGTAGACCATGTTAATACAAATCTTGTGACACTCAATGAAATTTCTGGTCCTTATAATTTAGCAATGTTGAAGTGAAATGAAGCTAAAATCAGCATCATTTCTTGAGGGCTCCCTGAACTGATGTGAGATAAAGGCAGCGTCGGACCAAATTATTGCAGATGCTGGAATCTGCAGTGTAATCACTGAATGCTGGAGATTACAGTGGGTCCGTGGATGCCCTGCTCTGATCTCCAGCACGTGTTGTTTTTCAGTGAGCTAAAGATTTGTGCAACTAAGTTGTGCAAATATGATGTTGCATATTTAGTAATAGAGCAATTTTGAGAATCTTTGGTTTCAAGTTAATCTGTAATTTTATCCATTGTTATCCCAAAGGCACAATTTTTTTCATTTAGGATATGATTACCTGGGCATTGGTGACCCACTGGTTGTTAATTCTACACTTCAAAAGTGGTGAATTTCCAGTCATGGAAAACACACCGCTGCTGCAGCTTATTGTCCTCGCCTGACATTTTCTAGCGTTTTAGTCATTTGCTGTTGAAAAGGGACAGGAATGTAGATAGGCTTAACCCCACCCTTGCACCTGTTGCATGGTAACCTGGGGGTACTGAAGCTGTTTTTATAACCAAGAATACTAGCCAAACAAGGATTGCAGCGTGGACTAGTTAGCATCTGGGCTTTCTGGATTGTGGCTCATTACTGCACTCAGCACTACCTTTTGTAGACTAAAACAGTTTTAATACTATAATTTAATTTAGTTTCTTAATGGGACATGTTAACTTGCAAAAGGATTAAAGTACATTACCACCTCCAGTTTACATAATTTCCATGTTGAATCATTAGATGTTTATGGTGGTATATTTGCATCTTATGGACTACTTCACTTGGGTATTAGGTCCCATAGTAACTGAGTCTGATCTTGACTCAGTCACCACCCACTTTCTAATCTTTGCTGTTCTCTCATTGTCTACCTGTTGATCCTCTTTCATTTTCTTCACTTTGTAAATTCACTTATTTGTTTCTTTTTTGTAGAACATTAGGCTCGAGTCACCTCGTTAGGGGTTTACAACAGGCCCCCCAATAGCAGCAGGGAGATTGAAGAAAGCATAGGTTGACAGATTTTGGAAAAGTGTGGACGTAGTAGGGTTGTTGTAATGGGTGACTTAACTTTCCTAATATTGATTGGAACCTCCTTCGAGCAGAAGATTTGAATGGAGCTGTTTTTGTAAGGTGTGTTCGGGAGGGTTTCCTAACGCAGTACGTTGACAGGCCGATGAGGGGAGAGGCCATTCTAGACCTGGTGCTCGGAAACTAGCTGGGGCAGGTATCAGATCTTGTGGTGGGAGAGCATTTTGGTGATAGTGACCATAACTGCCTCACATTCTACATAGCTATGGAGAAGGAGAGGAAACTATGACGCGATTAGACATGAGTTAGGAAGCATGGACTGGGAGCAATTGTTCCATGGTAAGGGCACTATAGACATGTGGAGACTGTTTAAGGAACAGTTGTTGCGAGTGATGAGTAAATATGTCCCTCTGAGACAGGCAAGAAAGGGTAAGATAAAGGAACCTTGGATGACGAGAGCAGTGGAGCTTCTTGTGAAAAGGAAGAAGGCAGCTTACATAAGGTGGAGGAAGCTAGGGTCAAGCTTAGCTAGAGAGGATTACATGCAGGCAAAGAAGGAGCTCAAAAATGGTCTGAGGAGAGCCAGGAGGGGGCACGAGAAAGGCTTGGCAGAACGAATTAGGGAAAACACATAGGCTTTTTACACTTATGTGAGAAATAAGAGAATGGTCAAAGAAAGAGTAGGGCCGATCAGGGATAGCATAGGGAACTTGTGTGTGGAGTCTGAGGAGGTAGGGGAAGCCCTAAAATGAGTTTTTTCTTTGTCTTTACGAAAGAAACGAATGTTGTAGTGAATGAAACCTTTGAAGAGCAGGTGTGCATGCTGGAATGGATAGAGATAGAGGAAGCTGATGTGCTGAAAATTTTGTCAAACATTAAGATCGACAAGTCGCCAGGCCCGGACCAGATTTGTCCTCGGCTGCTTTGGGAAGCGAGAAATGCAATTGCTTCGCCACTTGCGAAGATCTTTGCATCCTCGCTCTCCACTGGAGTCGTACCTGAGGACTGGAGAGAGGCAAATGTAACTCCTCTCCAAGAAAGGAAATAGGGAAATCCCCGGCAATTACAGACCAGTAAGTCTCACGTCTGTCGTCTGCAAGGTGTTAGAAAGGATTCTGAGGGATAAGATTTATGACCATGTGGAAGAGCATGGCTTGATCAAATGCATTCAACATGGCTTTGTGAGGGGCAGGTCATGCCTCACAAACCTTATCGAGTTCTTTGAGGATGTGACTAGAAAAGTTGACGAGGGTCGAGCTGTGGATGTGGTGTATATGGACTTCAGTAAGGCATTTGATAAAGTTCCCCATGTTAGGCTCATTCAGAAGGTCAGGAGGAATGGGATACAGGGGAACTTAGCTGTCTGGATACAGAATTGGCTGGCCAACAGAAGGCAGCGAGTGATAGAAGGAAAATATTCTGCCTGGAAGTCAGTGGTGAGTGGTGTTCCACAGGGCTCTGTCCTTGGGCCTCTACTGTTTTGTAATTTTTATTAATGACTTGGATGAGGGGATTGAAGGATGGGTCAGCAAGTTTGCAGACGATGACAAAGGTTGGAGGTGTCGTTGACAGTATAGAGGGCTGTTGTAGGCTGCAGCGGGACATTGACAGGATGCAGAGATGGGCTGAGAGGTGGCAGATGGTGTTCAACCTGGATAAATGCAAGGTGATGCATTTTGGAAGGTTGAATTTGAAAGCTGAGTACAGGATTAAGGATAGGATTCTTGGCAGTGTGGAGGAACAGAGGGATCTTGGTGTGCAGATACATAGATCCCTTAAAATGGCCACCCAAGTGGACAGGGTTGTTAAGAAAGCATATGGTGTTTTGGCTTTCATTAACAGGGGGATTGAGTTTGAGTCGTGATATCTTGTTGCAGCTCTATAAAACTTTGGTTAGACCGCACTTGGAATACTGCGTCCAGTTCTGGTTGCCCTATTATAGGAAAGATGTGGATGCTTTGGAGAGGGTTCAGAGGAGGTTTACCAGGATGCTGCCTGGACTGGAGGGCTTATCTTATGAAGAGAAGTTGACTGAGCTCGGACTTTTTTCATTGGAGAAGAGGAGGAGGAGGAGGAGAGGGGACCTAATTGAGGTATACAAGATAATGAGAGGCATAGATAGAGTTGATAGCCAGAGACTATTTCCCAGGGCAGAAAAGGCTAACACGAGGGGTCATAGTTTTAAGCTGGTTGGAGGAAAGTATAGAGGGGATGTCAGAGGCGGGTTCTTTACACAGAGTTGAGAGAGCTTGGAATGCGTTGCCAGCAGCAGTTGTGGAAGCAAGGTCATTGGGGTCATTTAAGAGACTGCTGGTCATGCATATGGTCACAGAAATTTGAGGATCACTGGTCGGCACAACATCGTGGGCTGAAGGGCGTGTTCTGTGCTGTACTGTTCTATGTTCTATGTTCGAAGTATGTCTGAAGAAGAATCATACTGGACTTGAAATGTTAACTCTGTTTCTCTCCAGCGATGCTGCCAAGCCTGCAGTATGTCTCCAGAAATTGTTGTATTTCTTTCAGATTTCCATCAGCATTGCATCTGCAGTATTTTTCTTTAGTTGAAGATTTAATTGTTTGGATCTTTGAATTGGTACAGCTTTGGGAAAAGACCCATTAGTTGGTGAAAATCTTTACACAGATGCACTGCTAGTTGGTGTTGCTTTTGTCTGAGTATGTGAGTATATGACTATAAGATGTACGAGTACAAATCAGCCCTTCAAGGCCACCGTACCATTCATTGAGATCAAGGCTGATCTCCTAATCCCTCACTCTCCTTTCTTGCCTTTTCCCGCAGTTCTGGAGAAGCAGCACTATTTGCAGTTTCTCAAAGCATGCTGGAAATAAAATGCTGATTAGAACAACTGAGTCTTTGGAAATGGGATGTGATAGGAATATCAAGTAGGAATGTCTTGCACCACATCTCACACAACACACAATATCTTCTAAATGGATAATGGGCTATATTGTGAGGGCAGTCAGTATTCTGTGCACATCTTTAAGGGCCTAGGCCTGAAATGTCAGCCTTTCCTTTCCTCTGCTGTTTGGCCTGCTGTGTTCATCCAGCTCTACACCTTATTGCAATAAGTTAGCTGGCAAGCAGGATGTGACCCCCAATACTGTCAGGAACAGGTGTAGGCTATTCAGCCAGTTGAGCCTACCTCATCACTCCATCAGACATGTCTGTCTTTTTTCCCCACTGTGGTCCCCATCCCGTGCCAGTCGTAATTAGAAATCTGTCAGTCTCTCTACTTTAAACAGTCAAAAGATTGAGCTTCCAAAGCCCCATGTGGAAGAGAATTCCACAGGTTCGTGAACCTCTGAGTGAAGACAGTGTTCACATCTCAGACTAAAGTAGCATTCCTGTTTTTTTTAAAAAATGTTGTACCCCCTAGTTCTAGATGCCCTAAGCCGGGTAACCAAATTGGCTACATCTACCCTGTCTGTCCCTTTTTAACTATTTTGTTGGCTTCAATTGTTGACATACAGCGTGAGCAGCTGTGGCCTAATACTGATCTTTGCAGTAAAGGGAAAAGGTAAAGTTGCCACTTCCTACCAGACCATTGGGCTGCTCTCATTAGAAAGAAACCATTGGTGATTTTTAACTTGAAGGTCACCACGTTTGAAGTGAATAAAGAGGTCGCAGTGGATAGTCCTTCATGGTAACCTCATGTCATTAGTATCAATTGACAACAGGCCATCCGGCCAACTATCTTGATCCTTAGTTACAGCCTGCCAATGCAAGATTGACACAATTCATCAACTGAGCTGCAGGGAAATTGGCCCTGACTTTGCTGTGCTAATGATCATTGTAATGACTAACTGACCACTTCTCCACTGAAACTAATAGTTATTTTGTAAGGGAGTTAGCTCAGTTGTATGGATGGCTAGTTTGTGATGCCAACAGCATAGGTTCAATTCCCACCCCAGCTGCATTAACTATGAACAATTCTCCTCCTCAACTTCTCGCCTGAGGCATGGTGTCCCTCAGTAAACCACCACCATTTGTGTCTTTTTAATGAGATAGCAGCCCTTTGGTCTAGTAAGACTTTATCTTTTAATTGGTAACCTGGTTTTTAACTTCATAATTCTCATTTCTCAAGCTTTTTGTTGCTGACCACAAAAACTGAGCCGTAAAGGTGAACTTTCTGGTGTTATGTATCCTAGACATTGCATTTTATGTGGCTAACATAATCTGAGGTATCTGAGAACCCTCGATTTACAGTACACAGAGGCCATTTGGCCCGCCATAGCTACCAGCTCCTGACAGTTCCCCAGCTAGTTTTATTGTATTAAAAATAATTTCCATGTTTGATTTCTGATTTTCTACATCTTGCGTTGTGCTACAGCAACCAAATCTGGAGTATTATCCTGAAATCAGCTCACTGTTCCGAAATAGAGTCCAATTGGACTGAACATTAACTTTTTTTCTCCTTTTTACAAATGTTGCCAGATATGTCGAGACTACCCAGCACTTTGTTTTTGCTTTAAAATGTGTAACTGTTAGGAATTTTGAGCACAGAGGATTTGCACAAAACAATACAACATTGAAATAATCATTCTGTTCATCCTAAGTGTTTCTGTTTATTTGCAAGCAACAGTTCCTGTTATGTTTACCCACATAGTTTCCTTTTTCTTTCATCTTCCATTCCTCCTTCCACTCTAATCTTGAATGTCAACTTACACATTTGCTGACAGAAGCAGAAACTAAGAAAATTTTGCAGCCTTTAACTTTGGAATTTCTCATGCCCCGCTTCTGAATTTGGATTGAATTTTGTACCTAATGAATACTCATTTGAGTTCCTTGACTTGTATATGCAAAATGCTTTGGTCTTCCCTTTTTTATAATTTTAAAAACTTGGTTTGTAATCACTCTGTAATGGGTATTGTTCTATCAGAATTTGATCCAGTTTTCAAGTTTGCGTTTGTATTTTCTTATACAAAACAATATCCTAGTAAACTTGTGTTATGCTGCCTGGTCGAGTTAGGCATTTCTATTCCCTTTTGCATGGCTGACAGAATGTTTGGCTTGAAATATACAAAATTAAGTTTTTGGGGGTGTGGATTTTGTTTGTTAATTTAGCGTATCCTCTCTCCAATAATTACAAATGGAATAAATTCGTTAATTAGCAAGAAATATAGTTCACTGGGCGAGCTGGATCAGTCCTTACACGCTCACTTCTTAACCTAGTGGCTGTGTAGAAACTTAATGACCAAATAAGGCATGCAGTTTGAAAGACTGCAACCTGGGATTTCTAATTGTCTGCAATGGAGTCAGGCTGTGGAGTTGTCAGCTGTGCTTTAGTATCTGATAATCTAATTGTTCGTGGCCATGTATTTGGTTTCTGAAACTAAAGACTCTCACTACATCTTCTGAGCAGCTGTGCTATCCTCTGTGGAGCTGCTTCCTGTATTGAAGGAAGGAAATGGTCAGGGAAGCAGAAGGACACTGATAAGAAAATCTGCCAATTCTGCAATGATACTTTTATTGTTTTAAACATCTTCAAAGTTAAGAAACTAAACTTGGAAACAGTGACTTTCAGTGTTCTTAATGTAAATATTTTTAAATGCCAACTTGTCCATTCCACAGTCTGCTTTTTGTACAACCGCAAAGTAGTGGCTACATTATTATCAGCCCAAGCCTTCAAGGCTGCTTTCGTAGGAGACTGCTGATAACTTGGCTAATTATTTGTTTGTTATCTGTAACAGGGTGATGTGGGAGTGGTGCCTTTTCAAAGGCATTCCTTTTGCATCCACTTGAGACACTTCAGCAAAATGCCACCAATCTTAATCCTCCGAATCATCAATATTAGTGAATATCCTCAAATCATTCTGGATAAATTGACACATTTTGAGTTTTCTGCACATTTTTGATTCCAGAAATTTTCAGCCAAGTGATTTTCTTTTTCAACTGCCTTTTCATTGCAAACTTTTAATTATCTGAAGCATTCAGATTTCACAGACTACAACTTTCTGACTAACTCTAATGTTGCACATGAGACCGCAAGACATAGGCGTGAAAGTAAGGCCATTCGGCCCATCGAGTCCACTCTGCCATTTATTCATGGCTGATGGGCATTTCAACTCCACTTCCCAGCACTCTCCTGGTAGCCCTTGATTCCTTGTGAGATCGAGAATTTGTCGATCTCTGCATTGAAGACATCTAACGTCCTTGCCTCCACTGCGCTCCAAGGCAATGAATTCCACAAGCCCACCACACTCTGGCTGAAGAAATGTCTCCTCATTTCCGTTTTAAATTTACCCTCTCCAATTCTAAGGCTGTGCTCACAGATCCTAGTCTCCCCAGCTAACAGAAACAACTTCCCAGCGTCCACCCTTTCTAAGCCATGCATTATCTTATAAGTTTCTATTAGATCTCCCCTCAGCCTTCTAAACTCTGAGTACAATCCCAGGATCCTCAGCCGTTCATCGTACATTAAGCCTACCATTCCAGGGATCATCCGTGTGAATCTCCACTCGACACACTCCAGGGCCAGTATGTCCTTCCTGAGGTGTGGGGCCCAAAATTGGACACAGTATTCTAAATGGGGCCTAACTAAGCTTTATAACATCTCAGCCATCACTGCTTTTATATTCCAACCCTCTTGAGATAAATGACATTACAGTTTTTTAATCATGGATTCTACCTGCAAGTTAACCTTTAGAGAATCCTGGACCAACACTCCCAGATCCCTTTGTGCTTCTGCTTTATGAATTTTCTCACAGTATAGAAAATAGTCCAGGCCTGTATTTTTTTTTCCAAAGTGCAAAACCTCTCATTTGCTCATTTTGAATTTCATCAGCCATTTCCTGGACCACTCTCCTAAAACTGTCTAAATCTTTCTGCAGCCTCCCCACCACCTCAGCACTACCTGCCTGTCCATTTCGTATCATCGGCAAAATTCACCAGAATGCCCCCAGTCCCTTCATCCAGATCATTTTAATATATAAGTGAACAGCTGCGGCCCCAACGCTGAACCCTGCAGAACACCACTTGTCACCGGTTGCCATTCTGGAAAAAAAAAGCCTTTTATCCGTACTCTCTGCCCTCTGTCAGACTGCCAATCCTCAATCCAAGCCAGTAGCTCACGTCGAACACCATGGGCTCTCACCTTACTCAGCAGCCTCCCGTGAGACGCCTTATCAAAGGCCTTTTGGAAGTCTGGATAGATAACATCCACTCGATTTCCCTGGTCTAACCTACTTGTTATGTCTTCAAAGAATTCTAACAGGTTGTTCTAATTTGACCCTGCAATTCCAAGAATTTAGAAATCTCATCCTTAACAATGGATTCTAGAATTTTACCAACAACCAAGATTAGGCTAATCGACCTATAATTTTCAATCTTTTGCCTTGACCCTTTCTTGAACAAGTGGGTTACAACAGCAATTTTCCAACCATCTGGGACTTTCCCTGACTCCAGTGGCTTTTGAAAGATCACAACCGACGCCTCTGTTATTTCCTCAGCCACCCCCCTCAGAACTCTAGGATGTCGCCCATTGGGGCCTCAAGATTTATCAATTTTTAGATCTTTTTATCTTTTCTGGAGCTTTTCCCTTTTGTAATGCCTATCATATTCAGCTCTGCCTCCGACTCTCCTTAATTGTTGGGATATTACTCATGCCCTCCATTCTGAAGACTGACACAAAGTACTTAAGTTCTTCAGGTATTTCTTTATTTCCCATCCCCAGCCTCCTAGCATCGATTTGGAGCAGCCCACTGTCTACTTTTGTCTCTCGTTTGTTTCTTATGTATTGAAAGAAACTTTTACGACCATTTCTAGTATTACTAGCAAGCCTGCCTTCATATTTGATCCTCTCCTTCCTTAATTCTCTTTGTTATCCTTTTTTATTTTTGTAGCCTTCCCAATCTTCTGATTTCCTGGTGCTTTTAGCCACTTTATAGGCTGTCTTTTTTTCCCCCTGTTTGATACATATCCTGACTTCCTTTGTCAACCATGGCTGTCTAATCCCACCCTGGATAATCTGTCTTCTCTTTGGGATGAACCTCTGTGTCCTCAATTACACCCAGAAACTCCTGCCATTGTTACTCTACTGTCTTCCCCGCTAGGCTCTGCTTCCAGTCAATTTTCATCAATTCCTTTCTCATGCCCCTGTAATTACCTCTTATTTAACTGTAACACCATTACATCTGATTTTTGCCTTCTCTCGTTCAAACTGCAGACTGAACTCTACCATATTATGATTGCTGCCTCCTAAGTTTTCCCTTTAAGATCTTTCATTAAAGTCAGGCTCATTGCATTGCACTAAGTCCAGAATAGCCTGCTCCCTTGTGGGCTTCATCACAAGCTGTTCTAAAAAGCCATCCTGTAAGCGTTCCATGAATTCCCTTTCTTTGGATCCACTGGCAACATTATTCACCCAGTCCACCTGCATATTGAAGTCCCCCATGATCACTGTGACCTTGCCTTTCTGACATGCCCTATCTATTTCCTGGTGCATCTTTCACCCGTGGTCCTGATCACTGTTAAGAGGTCTGTACATAACTCCTGTTATGGTTTTTTCACCTTTTGTGGTTACTCCAACTCCAACTCCACCCACACAGACTCCATTTCCTCTGACCCTGTGTCATTCGGTGCTGTAGATTTAATTTCATTCTTAACTGACAAGGCAACCTTACCCCCTCTGCCCACCTCCCTGTCTTTTCGATAAGATGTAAACCCTTGGATGTTTAACTGCCAGTCCTGAACTCCCTGCAACCGTCCCTCTGTGATGCCTACCAAATCTTAAATGATTATGATGTAACATGTAAGCAAGTACTTCCATGATTAAAACAGGATTTTTATAATTAGTTTATTTAAATTAACACCTGGGCAGGTGGAATTCTGTATTTAATTTTATCATATTGGGAATGTAATTGTTGGCTACTAGCCTGCAGCTCTGAAGTGGGGACCCATGTGTTGCATGTGTAAGGGAGGGGGAAAAGGGACTTGAATTGATATATACAGCACGTTTCATATACCCAGAGTTCATGTTAGTCAACTGGTCTCCTTCCTGTAATTTAAAAAATATTAATGGCATGTGGGCATCACTGGCTGAGCCAGTAGTTATTAGCTATCCCTAGTTGTCCTTGAAGGTGGCTGTGAATTGCTACCTTGAACCACTTGGTATAGGTGGAGCTGCAATGCTGTTAGGATGGGGATTCCAGGAATTTGACCCGGTGACATTGAAGGAACAGGGATATTTCTGAACCAGGATATTGACTAACTTGGAGGGGAATTTGCAGGTGGTGGTATTACCACGTACCTGCTGCCCTTTTCTTTTATAGACCTCCTGGAACTGAGATGACTGATCTCTAACAATCACATGTTTTTCTTTGTGTCAAGTATGTACCTAACTAGCAGGGAGTTTTTTCCCCTGATTCTGATTGACTCCAGTTTTGCTAGGGCTCTACGATGTTGCACTCAAATGCAAACGTGATGTCAAGGGAAGTCGATCTCACTCCACCTCCTATTTGAACCAAATATGTTAATGAACCTTGTGCTTGCTGGAATCCAAATTGGGTGTCAGTGAGCAGGTTGTTACTGTGCAAATGCTTCTTAGTATCACTGTTGATGACACAATCCATCCCTTTGCTAATAATCAAGAGTAGACTGATGGAACAGTAATTAGATTTTTGTGTACAAGATGGGCAGTTTTCTACATTGTTGGGTAGATGCCAGTGTTGTAGTTGTACTGCAACAGCTTAGCTAAGGGTGCAACACCTTCTGGAGCATGGCTTCAGTGCTATTGCTGAAATGTCATCAGAACCTATAGTATTTGGCAGTATCCAGTGTCTCTAGCCATTTCTTAATATCGTACCGGGGTGAATCAAATTGGGTAAAAACTGACATCTGTGGTGTTGGACATCCCTGGAAGACACTTGATGAGTCATCAAGTCTGCATTTCTGGCTAAAGATTGTTGCAAAAAGCTCCAGCTTTACCTTTTGCACTGTGCTGAGCTGCCTCATCACTGAGGATAGGAATGTTTCTGTAGTATTTTTCTCTAGTGAGTTGTTTAATTGTCCACCGTTATTCATGTCTAGATGTGGCGAGACTGCAGAGCTTTCTGAACCTTTGGGTCTGGGATGGCTCAGCTCTATCACTTGATGTTTACTTGGAAGTAGTCCTAATTTCTCGCTTCACCAGGTTACTGCCTCATTTTTAAGTATGCCTGGTGCTGCTCCTGGCATGCTCTCCAGTACCCATCTTTAAGTGCATAAATTATTTTTGCTGATTATCTAGGATATTCATGTCACTAAGAAGGCCAAAGTATATTGTTGTCGTCTATCTTCTTGAGGCATGTGACTATTTGGATAGAGGACTACCGAGTTACTGGACAAAATTGGCAGCTTGATACAGCTGCTCAGTGTGATCTCCTCTGTTCATGGTAATACGATGCCTAAGATCAGCATTATTTTCGGTCTGCAGTAGAGCCATATAGAGTTATGTTGTCAGCATTGTTGGGCCTAAGAGATTACCATGAATATTCAGCTTTTCAACCTCACTCATTGCCTGAGGCGCAGTCACCCTCAAGATAAATTTACCACCAGTAATCTCTCTCTCCTGAGTGAACAGCCCTATGGTCCTCTGGGACTATGACAACTTAATCTAACCTTTTTGGACAGTTTTTTTCTCTTTACTGCTGACATACTTTCAGGCCATCTACAGAGAATACCCACTTAATTACCAGATCGGTTGGAAAGTTTATTATCCTAAGATAAAGGACAGTGGTATGACAAGTCCTCAGTAGGAACTGCAGGCGCTGTAGTATCCGAGATAACAAGGTGTAGAGCTGGATGAACACACCAGACCAGGCTGCATCCGAGGAGCAGGAAGGCTGACGTTTCGGGTGTAGACCCTTCTTCAGAAATAGACAAGTCGTCAATTGGTTTACGCTGATGGTGCCACACTTGCATTCCGTTCTGAGCAAAGTCAGCAGCAAATAGACAGTCTCGTGCCTGTGAGTGCATTGTTTTGATGCTCAGCATCAGCCAGATGCTGTCATTGTCCAGGATGTTGCCATATCACGTTGATTATTTGACACTGGATGTTAATTAAAGCTTCCTGTGTCTCTCTGCAGTCACCAGCATTTACCTTGATGTTGAATCTACACTTGTACTGCAAAAGCTGCAACTCTTAGGACCATACAGTCAGAGGGAATGGAACAAGAGCAATTTTGACACACAGCACCAAATTTCAAGTCGACTAAGTCTGTATCTTCAATAGACTTCCTTTTACAGTAGTAAGGCCTGGAGACCGTATGCTAGGCAGAAGGAAAGACTGAACAATTTGAATTTTCTCTCAAACAGAAACTGAAAATCAGAACCAAAACACAAGTTGCTAGCAAAGTACAGCAGGTCTGGCAGCATCTGTGAAGAAGAAATCAGAGTTAATGTTTCGGGTTCAGTGATCCTTTGTCAGAATGCTCAAGGAAGGGTTACGAGATGCAAATCTTTACAGATGTTGCTGAGCTTTTCCAGCCGCTTCTATTTTGTTCCTGAACTTTCCCTTGGCTCATGTACCCTTTAGAGTCTCTGTGTTGGCAGGACAGTGGTTCTAATTCAGAGTCCTGCAACCTACTCATTGCTACTTAGGTTGGCTCAAATATGTTTATTAAAAAGGTGATAGGATGTTTACCCAATACCTTCTATGGTATGAATTGTTCACCAGATCACAGGATCCTCGGGAGTCCCATCTCATCAAGGATACTTGCAAGCTAAATAAGAAGATGGCCACATAAATGTGGACACCATTTTTAGAGGCTAGCTGTTTGGATGGGCAGTGGAAGAGGCAAGAAGAAATAAAAGGCTCATCAGTTGGCTGAGAAGAGGGACCAATGAGTATTGAACCTTACCCACCTGCTTTCCCCTCTAGCAAATATGGCTCAAATTGTCATACCAGAGTGGGACTGCTGAACCATTCAGGCAATGCTTTTCACAGTTGACCATTATGACACAAAATCCACTCACTTTTAATAAGACAGTGACAGTGAAGTGTGCTTTTTTTAAAAGAAAACGTATTTGAAAGTGAAAGCAAACTCTTTTTAGTTACACAATGGAGCACAGAGTTAACAGAATTTGTAACCTTGAAAAAGTTGCACGCTGATACCTGTTTGTGCTGATTTGCAACAGGAAAACATCATGTACAATCCTTTTGTGTTGATAAAATACCATGAATGCTGCATAACATTTATAGGGTGGGGAGAGATAATAGGAACTGCAGATGCTGGAGAATCCGAGATAACAAGGTGTAGAGCTAGATGAACACAGCAGGAAAGCTGATGTTTTGGGCCTATACCCTTCATCAGAAATGGGGGTGGGGGGGGGGTTCTGAAATAGAGGGGGAGGTGGATCTAAGGTGGAGAAGAGACACAGGTCAAAGAGACGGGGATGGAGCCAGTAAAGGTGAGTGTAGGTAGGGAGGAGTTAAGTCAGCCCAGGGAGGATGGACAGGTCAAGGGGGCGGGATGAGGTTAGTTGGTAGGAAATGGGGGCGTGGCTTGAGGTGGGAGGAGTGGATAGGTGAGAGGAAGGACAGGTTAGTGAGGTGGGGATGAGCTGGGCTGGTTTTGGGATGCAGTAGAGGGAGGGGAGATTTTGAAGCTTGTAAAGACTGCTTCTATCTCCTTCCCAAAATCCACAAACCTGACTCTGCTAGTCGACCCATTGTCTCCGCCTGCTCCTGCCCCTGCCCCACCGAACTTATCTCCACCTATCTCGAATCCATTTTCTCCCCCTTGGTCTAGGAACTCCTTACCTATGTCAGTGACACCACTCCACGCCCTCCACCTCCTCCAGAACTTTCAATTCCCTGGTCCCCAACACCTCATTTTTACTATGGGCATTCAGTCCCTGTACATCTGCATTCCCCATGCAGATGGCCTAAAGGCCTCTGCTTCTTCCTGTCTCGGAGGCCTGACCAGCCCCCTTCCACCAACACCCTCATCCACATAGCTGAACTCGTCTTTGCCCTGAACACCACCTTCTCTTTCAATTCCTCCCACTTCCTACAGACAAAGGGGGTGGCCGTGGGCACCCGCATGGGCCCAAGTTAAGCGTGCCTCTTTGTAGGTTACGTGGAACAATCTCTCTTCCGTGCCTACACTGGCCCTAAACCCCACCTTTTCCTCTGTTACATTGATGACTGGTTTCGACGCCGCCTCATGCTCCCACAAGAAGCTTGAACAGTTCCTCAACTCCAACTCCTTCCACCCCAACCTTAAGTTCACCGAGACCATCTCGAACACCTCTCTCTCCTTCCTGGACCCCCCTCTTTCCATCTCCGGCAACCACCTGGAAACCGCTATCCATTTCAAGCCCACAGACTCTATAGCTACGTAGAATACACCTCCTCCCACCCACCTTCCTGCAAAAATGCGTTCCCCCTATTCCCAATTCCTTTGACTCCGCCGCATCTGCTCCCAGGATGAGGCATTCCACTCCCGCACATTTTCAGATGTCCTCATTTTTCAAGGACTGCCACCGCAACCCCTCCCCCACCCCGCGCAGTGGTCGAGAACGTCCTCAACCATGTCTCCTGCATTTCCTTTTCCTGCAACTCATCCTTCACACTCCCTCCCTGCAATAACAACCAAAAAAACACCCCCACCAACCTCTGGATCCAACGTATCATGGTCTGAGACTTCCACCATCTGCGATCCAACCCCACCACCAAAGATGATTTTCCCTCCCCACCCTTATCTGCTTTCCAGAGGGACCACTGTCTCCATGACTCCCTTGTCCGCTCCACACTCCCCTCCAACCCACCACACCCAGCACTTTTCCCTGCAACTGCAGGAAGTGCTACACCTACCCCCACACCACTTCCCTCACTCCCATCCCAGGAACCAAGAAGACTTTCCACATTAAGATGATATTCATCGGCACATCTGCCAATGCGGTACACTGCATCTGCTGTACCTGTTGTGGCCCCCTCTACAACAGATAAACCAAGCGGAGGCTTGGGGACCGCTTTGCAGAACACCTACACTCGGTTTGTAATAAACAACTGCACCTCCCAGTCACGAACCGTTTCAACTCCCCCTCCCACTCCTCAGACGACATGCCCATCCTGGGCCACCTCCAGTGCCACAACAATGCCACCCGAAGGTTGAAGGAACAGCAACTCACTTGGGAACCCTGCAGCCCAATGGTCTTGATGTGGATTTCACAACTTCAAAATCTCTCCTCCCCTACTGCATCCCAAAACCAGCCCAGCTAGTTCCTGCCTCCGTAGCCATTCCTCCCACCTCAAGCCCCACCCCCACAACGGACCTGTGTCTCCTCCCTGACCTATTCGCGCCCCTCCCCCCCACCACCGCGCTACCTCCCCACTACATTCACCTTCACTAGCTCCAACCCCACCTGTCTGCCTCATCTCACCCTATCTTCTCCTTTTTATCTGTCATCTGTCTTCTGTCTGCCTCCCCCGTCTCCCTATTTATTTCAGAATCCCCTTCCCCATTTCCGAAGAAGGGTCCTGACCCGAAACAACGTCAAGCTTTCCTGCTCCTCTGCTGCTTGGCCTGCTGAGTTCATCTAGCCTCAGTGTTATCCCGTGTAAATGATTATTTCCTTTGAAATCCAGCAATTTTACCATTCTGCTGTGATGCGTACAAGACAGAAAGCTTTGACTGCAGTGACAGACAGTAAAATCAAGATCTGCGGGTACTAGAAGTCTAAAACCAAAACTGTTGGAGAGCATTCTGATGAAGGGCCACTGGACCTGAAACATTGACTCTTCTTTTTCTTCACAGGTGCTGTTAGACCTGCTGAGTTTCTCCAACATTTCTTCTGTTTTTGTTTCAGCTTTGACTGAAAATTTTTGTTTTTAATGATTAGCAGTGATCTCCAGAATGTTGATGTTGAGGGTTTTAGAGATGGTAATCTTTTTGAGTGTCAAGGAAGTTGATTTGGATTTTGATTTGGATTTTGTTGGGGCTGTAAATTCCCAGCATTTGGAGTTTAATGTAGATAAATGAGGGGTGTTACATTTTGGTAAGACCAACCAGGGCAGGATTTTGATTTAACTTTATTGTACTCACATTTTACCAAGTACAGTGAAAAGTGTTTTTGTTTTGCAAGCAGTACAGGCAGATGATAGGGTGCTGAGATAGAACAAGGCATACGGATTACCGCTGTGCAGAAAGGTTGGAAAAAGATTTACAAGGATGATTCAAGACTGGAAGTTTTGGAAGGCTGGATATGCTGGGATGTTTTTTCCCCAGGAGTGTCGGAGGCTGAGAGGTAACCTTATCCATGATATTTTGCCTTTAGTCTCTCTCTTCTGTGCGATGTAATTACCAGTCATGTTTCACTTACTACATGTATTAATGGCTTCCCTCTTAACCTGTGGATTGGGCTGCACACTTATTTTTCTGCAGTGCACCATCTTGCTTTGATAGTAATTGTTCTCTCCTGTGCTCACCATCCACTTGTTAGAAAGTTTGGAGAAGTGCATGTTTATGAATAGTTGTATAATTATACATATAACATCTGAGCAGATTGATTGCAAAGTATGCTTCTGGAGCAGGTAGAAGTCGAGTCCAGGTCTTTTGATTCAGAAGTAGAAATACTACCACTACACCTCAACCCCAGTTGTATCACGATACTATGGGAAATAAATTCATTTGTTAGCATTCAAGGTGGATACTTATCGTCTGACTAGTATTGGAAAGTGTATTTAAGTGAAGCTCAAAATTTAGGACTTCCAAGTGAAATTTAACAGAAGTAAAACAAAATCGATATGTTAACAAAGAGAAATTGTTCATTGAAGCTGCGATGGAATTTATTGTGCACTTTCTCCACCACCTTGCTTCAGTGGGGCAGAGATTGTGATGCCAGAGTGGGGCTCCTGAGCCATAGCCAATAATAGGTAATACCATGACCACTATAATGCATACCATTGACTTAGAAGATAGCAGGTTGCCAGTGTGTAATTAAGTGAAGTTTTCACTTGGCCAGATTCTTTTTACCCTGCATCCTGGGAACAAGAAAAATGCCTATTGTTACGGTGCCCACACTGCCTCAGTTTGCTACTGTCAGACCAGGAGTCTCATTATGTCAACTTGTAGTAATGCTTCATTGTAAGGATAAATATTCCTAACAAAGAATTCCAGTTTAAAGGACTGTGGATTGCTCTGAATTTGTCATAATTATGTTTAATTACTGGTAACTGTGGTGAAAGTGTTATTTGCTTTTAATGGCAGTGCCCTTTTAATTGATGATCACAGTTGTATGCTTCAGCTCGGCTGAGAAGCGCATGCATTACCTGGTCGTTTCACTCTCTTGTTATTGATGGCCAAGGCTGTATAGAAGATGAAAGTGAGTTTTGAGATTTGTAGCTCAGGTTGAGGTTCTGGATGCAAGTTTGCTCACTGAGCTGGAAGGTTAGTTTTCAGACATTTCGTCACCATTCTAGGTAACATCATCAATGAGCCTCCAGTGAAGCGCTGGTGTTATGTCCTGCTTTCCATTTGTGTTTAGGTTTCCTTGGGTTGGTGGTGTCATTTCCTGTTCTTTTTCTCAGAGGGTGATAGATGGGCTCCAAATCATTGATTTGGAACACATCTACCACCCTCTGAGAAAAAGAACAGGAAACAAAATGACACCACCAACCCAAGGAAACCCAAACACACAAATAGAAAGCGGGACATAACACCAGCGCTTCACTGGAGGCTCATTGATGATGTTACCTAGAATGGTGACGAAACGTCTGAAAACGAACCTTCCAGCTCAGTGAGCAAACTTGCATCCAGAAGATGAAAAGTCTGTGTCTGCTGAGTTACTTGTTTTGGTTTGCATTCTGGGCAAGGTGTTTCTGGGTAGTAAATTGCTAGGGTACGTGAAAATAAATGGTTAAGTGGAAAACCTTTTCCAAAGAGTTGGCACAAACGCGATTTTGATGATCGCTTCCTGTATTCTTAGATTCTGTGATTTTAATGCTCACCAATCATACCTAAAACAGGTTATTTGGTTGTCTTGTTTGAGGTTTTGTTGTGATCAAATTGGCTGCAGCGTTTCCCTAATACAGTTACTGTATTTCAAAAGTACTTTTACTGGAGCATTTTGGGACTCTTGAAAGACAATGTAACAGGCAAGTTGTCTGTTTTATCCTGGCTTTGAAATCTCTTCATGGCTTTGCTTCTCCCTGAGAAACCTGTTTATCTTTAAATTCTAAATGATTTTAAAATTTAGATACAACTTATTCAACATTTTAAAATAGCTGATTTAACAGGTGGTTTAAGTGACTTTCTTGGTTAGTCAAGCATCAGAAGGGAGCAACAAAATTCTGGAGGTTCAGCACTTGGCAGCTGAAAGCATGGCTGCCAGTTGTGCAATGAGTAAAATTAGTGACACCAGACGTTAGAATTAAAGGAGCAGCACAAAAGCAGAATACTACAAATGCTGGAAATCTGAAGTAAAAACCAAAAAATGCTCAAATTATTCAGCTAGTCGGGCAGCATTCTTGGCGAGAGAGTGTCCATGTTTCAAGTCAAACTGACCTTTCAACAGATGGTTCATCTCGACCTGAAAAGCTAGCTTTTCTCTCCAGTGGTGCTGGCCCATCTGGGTACTCCAACTTTTTTTTTTGCAGAATTAAAGGTCATAAACACTACTGAAGGGGACAAGAAGCTGAAACTTTTTGTTTTCCTTGCAATCATTAGAAGAAGGACACAAGACTTCTCTTGGAGAAAAAGAGACACCATCCTTATCAAGCATGAGTATAGGGTGCAGACTGGTTGTATGGAGGTGCAGCAGTTGCCTGCTGATCTTAATTGTCAGGCCAAACATGTTGTTTCTGATTGGTCAGTGTATTGCCATGGGGATGTAGGAGAGAGAGGCTGGCTGCATCACCTTTTTTTTTGGAGTATTGTATGCAAAACTCCTGCCTATATAGAACAGGGTTGTGTGTGTGTGTGACATCTAGCACGCACAGTTTCTAGAACACTCACTGTGATTGACTGATCTTGAATTGCTTTCCAGTACAACTTTACACAGTCTAGATTTTTTTTAAAAAAATGATTTCATAGCAGAATCTCATCTTAGGGATATACCTTTCTGATCTTGCAACCGTGGCTGGTTGAGCCTAATCGGAATGCTGCCCACTAAGTTTTGGGGCTACTGAGTAATTATTTAGAATTTAAGGTACACAGGATCTCAGGAATGTAGGAATTTGCCGAGACAAGAAGCAAGGCCATGAAGGGATTTCAAAGCCAGGATAAAATAGACAATGCCTTTCAAGAGTCCTAAAATTCTTCAGTAAAATCACTTTGAAATACAGTACTAGACAGGGAAATGCTGTAGCCAATTTGACCACAACAAAAGTCCTTTAACCAATGAGACAGACGACCAGATAACCTGTTTTAGGTATGATTTATGTCACACAGGCTACATTTCACTTTTCCAAGGCAGTAAATAGAAAACGTTATTTCACTTGTTTGTCCAGGAACTTCATACAAGTTTTTCAGAGGTTTTTTCATCACAAATGCCGTGGCTGAAGTTTAGGGATAACATAACATAGTTTACCTGTATTGGTGAACAATCAAAAACCTGGTGACTTGAAGGTGAAAGTAAATAACCATAACAGAAGCTGCTGGAAAAACTCAGCAGGGCTGGCAACATCTGAAGGAAAATCAGAGTTAATATTTCAACACCAGTGACCCTTCCTTTAGAACTGAGAGTCAGTGACTGGACCCAAAACGTTAACTCTGATTTTCCTTCACAGACGCTGCCAGATCTGCTGAACTTTTCCAGCAACTTCTGTTCTTGTTCCTGATTTACAGCATCTGCAGTTAGTTATTCATTAAAAACCAAAATATCGGTCACTTGTGACAGCAGTGTAAATAACTCCATGTTTTACTTGTATGCCTGTCAGTATGGTGTTAGCTCATAAATTTCAGTTCCATCTAGTAGACATAATTATGGTATTTCTGGATGCTGTTATACCAATACCAATTGGGAGCAGAAGGAGGTATGTCTTTGGCCATATATATAAAAATTCAAGTGCCTGTGACAAAAGTGAAGCAGCTGTGCTCTATAAAAGAACTTTAGAGGATATCCTTATTTTGAAAAAGTTGTAAGAATGGTCCCATCAACTACTGGCAAGTTTAACATTGTTTTCAAAATTTTACCCAATCAACAGACACTTGGCCAGGAGCTGATTTGAGGTAGCCAGCATGGATTTGTGAAAAGGAGGGAATGCCTCATTCGTTGGGATTTTTGATAAAGAAGGGAATGGGTTGCATGCCAGATTGGTTCTGCAAAAGCATTTAACAAAGTGGCATATAAAAGGCTGATTAACAAAATTTGAGGCGCATGATATAAGGGATAAATAATTGGCTTAAATACAGAAAACAGAATGTTGTGATTTAATACTTTTCAGACTGGAGTCCAGCATTTCCCAAGGGTCACTACTCGGACCACTGCCTTTTCTGCTTTTATCCAAATGATTTCTGTCTTAGAAAATAGAGCAGGATTTAGATATTTCCTGATGATACCAAATCCGGAGGAGTGGTGAAGAGAATGGTTTCTGTCACCTGCAAAGTGGCATTGGTTAGTTAAGAGACAAAAAGGGTCTGTGGTGTTTTTCTACAGAGGTGTGAAATGAAGCATTTTAGCAAAGGGGATAAGCAGAGACATTACAGACATGATAGCACACTTAATGACCATGATGCAAGAACAAGAATCTGCAGTGTGTGTGCATTGATCTTCAAAAGTGGCAGGGTGTATTGGGAATAATTTGCAAACAATACATTGTCTTAAGCTTCATTTTTTTTTATTCATTCATTGGATGAGGGCATTGCTCATTTGATGCCCATCCCTGATTGCCCAGAGGGCAGTAGGTCAGACCAGGTAAGGATGGCAGTTTCCTTCTCTGAAAGACATGAGTCAACCAGATGGGTTTTTCCGACAATCGACCATGGATTGATGGTCGTCGTGAATAGAGACATTGAAGGGAGCCTGTGCTGAATTTTCATAAAATGCTGGTTAGGTAGGTTCTAACCATAATTCAGTTCGTTACTATATTTTTGGAAGATTATAAGGGGCCTTTGAAAGCGTGCAAGACATTTACCAGAGTTCAGTTGAAAAGACTTTGAATTTTCTCATGGGGCAAAGGAAATTTGTGAGGGGATTTGACCTAAATGCAAAGCTATTTATAACAGGTCTGAATAAGATAGAAGGAAATTTACAGATTGGCTGATAACACAAGGACCGGGGAATCAAATTTAAGATCTTGGGCAAGAAATTCAGGAGTGTGAAGAATGATAGTTTTGCATGTATGGTAATGGCCTGGAACTTTCTGCCCACAAGAAGGGTGGTGAAAGCAAAAATAGTCAATAAATTCAGAAGAAAACTAGGTGGACTCATCAAATTATTCTCTGGAGACATGGTATGGAATCCGTGTGCCAAATGGCATCTTTCTATGCTGTGAATGATTCCACGATGCTACATTGGAATGAATTACCGCAAGTCTAGCACCAATTGCAAGTACACGGTATTGGTAGCAATTGGTATTGTGTATTTTAATTGCATCTTGTGCTTCTGCTATTGTTTAATATACACTACTTGGAAGTCAGAACGTATTTTGAAGATTTCAGCAATGCACAGTGTGGCTTCAGTGTGTTTGAGTATATCGGGGTTTTGGGCAGATAACCCAAGCTAAAAGAATTCCATACTGAGATTAGTTAATTATGCGCCTCTTTCATCTGCTCTACATTAGACTTGTTATGAGCTTTGTTTTATTTTTGTTAAAATTCCATCCTGTTGTCTTTGTACTTTATCACTGCTTACATAGTTCTGTGGGACATAACTTTGAAATAGACTGTGTTCTCCAGTAATCCTGCATTGCACACCCACACAATTAACTGCTGGCAAAGAACTGCATCACTGTTTAAGAGGCTCGCAACTTTACAATGTGGTTTGTGTTACAGAAATTCTTTACTGTCTACTGTTGAACAGTCTTGGCACAATATTGAATGCTGTGCTGTACAGTGTAATCTTTCTCCCCTGTTCTGAAAAATAATGATTCACGTGAAGATACCAGTGCCATGCACCTCCTGATGCCTTACTGAAGTGGCTAGGTTTGAATAGATTTAGCTGTAGGTTTGGGGAAGTAACTGGAATGATCTTCAGGCCCATGAACAAAGTAGGATTTGGAAGCTGCTTATGAGTTAGTGAAAATGGTAAGAACGTAGATCAGAATAGTACAGGTATAAACACTTTTTGGGCCCACCTTGTCTGTGCTGACCATTTTGCTACTCCTAAACTAATCCCCTCTGCCTGCACATGGTCATATCCATGTATTCCCTGCCGGTTCTTCGTTATCTAAATGCCTTCTTTTTTTCTGTCCATGAGATGGGATTAAGCTAGCATTTATTGCCCAGAGGGTAGTCAAGAGTCAGTCACATTCAGTGGGTCTGGATTTATGCATTAGGCAGGCCATACAGTTACTTTAGATATTATTGAACCAGATTTGGATTTGGTAACAGTGAAGATTTATTGTGGCAGTCAGCAGTGGTTACATGGTTGCTATTATGCTAGCTTTTTTCATAGAATTCCCTACCTTGTGGAAGCAAGCCATTCAGCTTTCAAGTCCACACCAACCCTCTGAAGACCATTCCATCAAACCCTCCCTATCTCTGTAACATTTATTCCAGATTCTTTTAATCAAATTCCGATTTCTGCATGTACCATGGTGGGACTAGAATCTCGAACATTAGCCTGGAGTTCTGAAGTACTAGCCCAGATAGGATATCGCCCAAACTCTTTCAGAAGTGGCACCAGGCTATAGTCCAGCAGGTTTATTTGAAATCTCAAGTTTTTTGGAGCGCAGCCCTTCATCAGGTGTTGAGACATACCTAATTTCCATAAGTCCATGTTGGCTGCTCAAAGTGCTCTCATATATGAGATTGTCTATAATGAGTTTTAATCTTTCCTCTAATTCTAATGTCAAAGCAGCAGGTTTGCAATTCTCCATTTTCCCTCAGTCTCCTGTTTTAAATTGGGCACTTGGCTTTGCAGGCTGCAGAAACCTTTATAGAATTGTAAGATTTGAAAGGTCACCTCAAATGCGCTCACTATCTCTATAGCCAAATCCTTCAGCACTTCGGTCGAGGGATTTATCAGCCCTTAACCCACTATTTGTTCAAACATTGATTCTTTATTACTTCCTTGAATTTTTCACCTTCACAGTCATTGAATTATAGGATAAGTCCAAATGTTCCCTGGCATTTCTGGGAGATTTTCTCTCGTTTGCTTTATGAAGACAGATACAAAGTAATTGTTCAGTTTCTTTGCCAGTTCCTTATTCTGTATGAAAACTTTTCCATCTCTGCTGGGAACTAGCCATTATTTGTCTTTCTTAGTCTGAACTTTTCAATTATCCAAAGAGGCTTTTAATTCCATCGTTTTAACATTCTCAACAGCTTGCGTTCGTTTTTTTTCCCCTTTCTTTAGCAGTTTCTTGGTTATCCCTTGGATTCTGGAATGCCACTTTTTCTGGCAGTCTTTTAAGCTGCCTCTTTTGATCTAATGTTTTTATTAATAACTTAGCCATGGTTGATTTACCTTTTCCTGATATGCTTTTGTGCCTTCAATGAATGTATATTTCTAGTAGACTCCAGATAATACTCTGGGAAATATTAGCTAGTGTATTGTCAATGTTTTCCTGTGGTTTTCCAGTCCCCCTTTCCATCATATCAGAGTTATTTTTCTTTGATCAGATTTGTGACTCTAGTTTCAGAATGACCTCTTCGCTTTCAGACTTAATGTAAAATACTATCATATTATGGTCACTGTTTCCAAAGGTTTACTTTACAGTAGGAATTATTAAATAGACCTTTCTCCTTGCATAATACTGGATGTAGGGTAGGTGAATCCCTTGTGTTTTTTTTAACATGCTGCTGCAGAAGCCCATCATGTACATACTCCAGGAACTAATTTCCACAACATTCCTCTATATTTGGATTATCCATTCTGACAGGAGGGATGTGCTGGAAATCCAGCCCAATGACTCTGCAAGCCATACCAAAGGTGTAACAGTCTTAGTTTATCAACAATGTAGTCATGTTTCTCTTTTTTTGCTGTTATCTAGAATAAGACACTTCCTCCAGATTTCTGAAACTCCAGTAGTAATTTGTTTAAAGGATAAATTTTGTTCTTAATGAAGAAGTGGCAAATAATTAGCAAAATGGTTTGTTAACTAAGATGCTATGTAGTCTTGAGCTGTATCTCCCTTTTTAATCCTAATGCATGCACATTCATAGAGGATAAGACAACACAGCTCTGCAGTGTATTAACAGTTTTGAAAGGTAAGGGGGGAGTGGCGGGTTGTGGGGAAGCACCTTTTGTGGATCAAGAATTAAAGTTAAAAGAATAGAATGAGTTCTGACTGTTCCATCAGTTTCCTTTAAGCAAGATAGACTTGCTACTTGTAACAACAAAATGGAACACTTTCAGAACAGATGGGAAACAGTATAAGTTCTGAAATTTGAAACCTTTTCAGTTTTGATTTCAAATTACTTTTATATCATGTTTTTTAAAGCTGGGTTTGATTTTCTGATAAAAAGAGAAACAGAAACCAAGTGCTAGACAAACTCAGCAGATCTTGCAGCATTGATGACCAGTAAAAGAAAAGCTAACATTTTGAATCCAGTGACCATTCTGATAAGTTAATTTCTTGTTTTTTATCTCTACAGTGGAGTTTATCCTAGCACTTGCCTTTTTGTTTCAGATTTCTGCCATCAACGTTTCTTTGTTTTATTTTTATGATAAAGAACAATGTTTTCTACCAATTTTGAGGACAGAATTTGCTACTTTTCTTGGAAGCCCTTTGTCAACTAACTGAAACTAATGAAGTGGAGGTGCCAGTGTTGGACTGGGTTGGACAAAGTCAGAAATCACACAACACCAGGTTATTGTCCACTCAGATAGTGAGAACTGCTGATGCTGAAGTCGGAGATCAGCGTGGAAGTGGAGGAACACAGCAGGCAAGGCAGCTTCAGAGGAGCAGAAAGGCTGATTGTTTTAGGTCAGGACCCTGCTTCAGAAATGGGGGAGGGGGACGGGAGCTCTGAAATAGTGTGCTGGGGTGGGGCTGGGGCTGGGGCACTCTGGGACTATACTCATTGGAGTTTAGAAGGATGTGGGGGGAATCTAATTGTCCAGGCCATTCAGAATTCTGAAAGTTTCAGAGTGGGTGTTGGGTCGATGCTTCCATAGTAGTAGAGGCTAGGACCCCAGGGTACAGCCTTCGAATAAAGGGAAGACCCTTTTAGAACAGAATAAGGAGAAACTATTTCAGCCAGAGAGTGGTGAGTCTATAGAATTAACTGCCGCAGAAGGCTGTGGAGGGCAAGTCATTGAGTACATTTAGGACTGAGCTAGATGGGTTATGGGGAGAAAGCAGGAGAATATGGTTGAGGAACTTGTGAGCTATGATTGAATGGCAGAGCAGACTTGATGGGCTGAATGGCCTAATTTCTGCTCCTATGTTTTATGGTCTTATGGATATGGTTATAGTCCAGCAGGTTTATTTGAAAACACAAGCGTTCAGGGTCTTACTGTTCAGGTGTTAGTGAGGAAAGGTAATAGCAGATGTAGAATTGGAAAAGTAAAAGATCAAAAGTTGACATTATTGAGGATGTACTAAACAAACCGAAGATGCTGTTAAATCTTTAGTCAGTTAGAAGGTTTTAATTGATTAATATGTGTATGTATAAATCCCAGAATCCCGTTTGAAGTCTCAGTCCTGAGAGAGCTAAAGGTTTTATCATGTCGGACCATGCATATTAGATTTGAGACCTTGTTAAGAAAGTTCTTGT
Organism: Stegostoma tigrinum; assembly: GCF_030684315.1. NCBI lineage: Eukaryota > Metazoa > Chordata > Chondrichthyes > Orectolobiformes > Stegostomatidae > Stegostoma > Stegostoma tigrinum. Next base: position 26,700,096 of record NC_081389.1, on the reverse strand, counting down.
GTTTTAGTTTGGAGTCTATCTGGTTTCTTTTCCAAAGAAGGAATTTATAAAATGCTGTATTGACAACTTGAGTGCTTTTTGAACAAAATAAAATGCACCTGCAAATACAAATTCACCCCATGGTGTGGGTGTGGGGGGGGCATTGCGGTTCCCTGTAGTGCGACATGAACCCAAGATCCCAGTTGGGGTTGCAAAATCTGGCAGATGCTATGACTGGATAACTGGACGTTGCTATGAATGAACAATCGCCAGACAGGGATGATCTGTCCCAGTGCGGGCCCACCTCAACAGTCAAGGACGTTTGGTCTCGGATCTTTGTGTAAATGCCCTCCATGGAAGACTTTGGGATACACAACAATGCTGAGTCACCGAACAGAGGCTGATGGTCAGGTTCTGTATGCATTCACTTCCTTGCCAACACATGTGCACGCATACAGTCTCCTGCGCTTGTGCGCACAGGTGTGTCTATGGGGCAAATTTGTTTGCAGAGACATTTTTGTTTTGTTTTATTTTGCTAGTAGCCCAAGCCAAACAAAGACACACATGGGTATTCTTAAAGGTATGGCTCTCAACCTGCAGTGCAATCAATGAACACATAGATTTGGGCCCTATATGCAAACCCACACAGAACAAAACTGGAAATGACATTAGCCACCGTAATGGGTCACACAGTATAAATTCCAAGCAGAGTAGAACAGCATTGCTTCAACGGAGGCCTCACCAATGATGTTACCTAGCATGGTGACGAAACGTCTGAACAAGAACAAGCCGGTTTGCCGAGCAAATCAACCACCACACCCACAAGCACGCTACAAATCTTTGCTAAAAGTTTAAATACTGAATCCTTTATCAATGAACTTCACTGCTTCCCAAACTACTTCCCACAAGCTAGGCTTGTATATTGTTGCAACCATCCTGAGTACAGGGTGGAGTGCAGTTTTTACAACTGAGAGCTCCATGGTGCATACTGCTACCTTGGGGCCTACAAGCCCAAAATTTCGGCACACAATCGCACTTGGTCCTGACCCCAATGTACGAAGCTCTAATTTATGAAATATCAAGTTTCTGTTGAAGTACTAGCAACTACACATCTGTCACCGGTGGCAAATATTGTGAGAGGAAATGATTGATTATATTTAGGACTGCTTAAACATATTACATGAAAGGATTGTGTGAGATTGTTGCTACATTTTAGTTTCGTATGAATGCTGCTTCCTCCTTTTGAAAGTTAAAGTGCAATACCACTGTTTCAGGGCATGTCTCTAATGGTGATCAAGGATTTCTATTAATTCAGAAATTTACATAGAACATTACATCGAATGATTTAGTTTTTCAAGAAACATGAATTCTTACAGTTCACTCAATTTACAGATAGGCATTTACCTTGAATGTTTTTCACTTTAAGGATCAAGAGTTGAACGAGTGTAATTTTTACTCAAGTTATGCTACTACACTTTATTACTAGGTGGCATTATAAACAGACTGACAGCTTCTTTCACATGCCATTCTGACTACATCATTCTGTACAGTTGCTGACCAAATACCATCGTTCACACCCTTTTGGAGGCATGAGATTCCTTTGAAAGCTGGTTGTTTATTCATCAATGAGACAAAGTTGTGAAATTTGGGCAACTAAATTGCATCTAATTCCTCACCATTCCAAATTGGAACACTTCAATTCACAAAATGTATTACATCACCCATGTCTTAATCTTTAAGAGATTTCAAGTTTCTACATCCTGATCAGAGGGTGGAGCTGAGCTCGACAACTGCTGAGTTGCAGTGAAACTGGTTGCACCATATTTGCTGTGCCCATGGAGTTCAGTCCCAGTCACAAGATTGCTGGAATGCAGTAGGTTAGATAACAAATCTGCAGTAAAGTTTAATGTAATTGAAGTTATCTCCTTAAACTAAATGTCTGAAACAGTCACGGTTTATTGCAAGGGCTAGTTAATCAAATTTAGGGTAAACATGTCAAACAACAGCAAAAAGCCCATTTCATTGTTAAATGATTCCAGGTCCTTTCCATGTGCTAGTTTTAATTGGCATTTTTGCTGACTACAAAAACAAGCAACTGCTTTTTCAACTGGAATTTAATGAAATCATGTAGTGTTTTGAGGCTTGGGTTTTTTTAATGAAATGCATAGAACAGAACGTCCAATAAAGGAACATGTTGCTCAAGCTCCACGTGATACTTTTTTTTTGTGTGTGTAGTAGGAAAGGCTGCTTACATATTTCTTGTATAGAGCGGAAAATTTGCATTGTGCAGTAGCCCTTGTTGTTGTTGTTAAACACTTACAGAACATTCTCCAGGATTTGCTGCCATGATAAATTCTAAATGAGTAAAGAATGCCAGGCTGACTAAACATGTTAGTTTACCTTTATTGGAATATAAATCATAACTTTTTTGTGTGTGCAATAAAAGCCTTTAATTTTGTTTTTTTTAAACTTACCGTAAAATTGATTTCAATAAATCGTTATTGCTGAGCAGGTGCTGCTTGATAGCACTGATGACACCTTCCATCACTTTACTGATGACTGAGTATGGACTGGGGCGGTAATTGGCCGGGTTGGATTTCTTCTGCATTTTGTGCACAGGATATATTTGGACAGGTTTTTCCCCATTGCCAGGTAGATGGCAGTGTTGTAACTGCACTGTAACATCTTGGCTAGGGCAAGTTCTAGAGCACGAGTCTTTAATACTATTTCCTGAATGTTATCAGGGCCTGTAGCCTTTGCAATATCCAGGTGTCTCCAACTGTTTCTTACTATGATGTGAAGTGAATCGAATTGGCTGAAGATTGGCATCTGTAATGCTGGGCACCACTAGAGGCCACTGAGATGGATCATCCACTTGGCACTCCTGGCTGAAGATTGTTGCGAATGCTTCAGCCTTATCTTTTGCCCTGATGTGCAGGGCTCTTCCATCATTGAGGATGGGGATATTTGTGGAGCTTCCTCCTCCAGTGAGTTGTTTAATTGCCCCCCACCATTCACAGCTGGATGTGGCCGGACTGCAGAGATTAGATCTGATCCGTTGGTTTGCTGTTAGGTCTGTCACTTGCTGCTTTTGCTGTTTTGGCATGCAAGTAGCCCTGTTTGGTTGTTTCACCAGCTAGAGGCACCTCATCTTCCATTATGCCTGGTGCTGCTCCTGGCCCTGCCTGCACACTTCATTGACTCAGTGTTAATCCCCTGGCTGATGGTAATGGTTGAGTGGGAGATATGCCAGGCAATAAGGTTACAGGTAGTGCTTGATAGCCCACAGTGTCTCATGGATGCCCAGTCTTGAGTTGCTAGATCTGTGCAAAGTCTGTCCCATTTAGCACGGAGATATGCCACAGAACACAATGGAAGTTATTCTCCATGTGAAGGAGGGACTTCATCTCCATGAGGACACTGATATCACTCTTACTGATGCTGTGATGGGCAGGTGCAACTGTAGCATGCAGATTAGTAAGGATGAGCTCGTGTGCTTTTGTCTCTTGGTTCCCTCACCACCTACTGCAGACCCAGTCTAGCAGCTATGTCGTTTTAGGACCCAACCGTACTGCTCCTGAGCCAGTCTTACTCTTTCCATCCTCAATGCTTGCTCCAAGTTCAATATGGAGGAATACTGATTCATCAGCTGAGGGAGGAAGTTTTCTTGCTCATGTTTAACCTGAGGGGCCCAGAGTCAATGCTGAGGACTCACAGAGCAACTCCCTCCTGACTGTATACCGCTGTACTGCCACCTCTGCGGCTGCCCTGCTAGTGGGACAGGACATATCCGAGGATGTTAGTGGTGGTGTCTGGGTCATTGTAAGGTATGATTCTGAGAGGTTGGTGCTTGACTATATGTAGAATTTTCTATTCATGGTAACAATCTCCTTTGGTAACTTGCTTCCTGCCAGCGGCAACTTATAGATGCCTTGACTGAAAATTAACTTGCATCCGCAACGTGTCATCCATCACAATCCTGGACTTTAAACAAAATCTCACTCTGGCCAGTGACACCAATGCTAACAGTGGTGCTTTTAGAACCAAAAAAAGGGGATAAGGACCTCATTATCTTGTTTTTCCAGCTCATATGGGTTAGGTTTGTCAGTGTCGCTATGCAAAGCGTTGCAGATTTTGACCTGGCAACGATTAAGGAGCAATATACTTTCAATCGGAGATGGTGTATAAGATTTGCATGAAATTTGTAGGTGGCATTGCTCCAATGTGCTTGCTAACCTTGAACTTCTAGATGGTATAAGTCACTGGTTTGGAAGGTGCTGTCAAAAAGGGGCACACTCTCTGATGAAAAGGAGTTGACTGTGAGCATTATAGCAATATTTGATCTTCCACACAGGTACTCATGTCGTCAAGGGTTAAATGTAATCTTCAGGTAAAGTTACATTAAAGAGCAGGAAACACACACTAAATTTAACAATCCTCTATTTTACTTTTATGTATGGATTCTAATGAACTTCAGATGCTGTAAACCTGAAAGAAAAAGAGAGTCCTGGTGAAATTCAGCAAGCCTGGCAGCATCTGTCAAGAAAACATTTGGTCTCCACAAATGCTGCTCAGTTTAGCAAGTCAGACATAAAGCATGGAAACGGACTCTTCAGTTCAATGCATCCATGCTGACTAAGATTCTCCAACCAAATTCTTCCTACTTGCCTGCTTTTTGCCCATACATCTCTTTCCTATTCACGCACCTGTCCAAATGTCTTTTCAATGTTATAGTCACTGCATTTACCACTTCCTCTGGCAGATTGTTCCACATGCAAACTATGTTCTGAGAGAAAAATGTTTCTTTTTGAAACCTTGTTTTAAGGTGAGAAGAAAAATGCCCTTTCGGTTTGAACACCCCCCCCCCCCCCCCCGGCCAAACGCTCTGGAGGTTGGGGGTAAGACCCTTGCCATTCATATCTATCCGTCGTTCAACCTCTAATGCTGCAGTAAAGCGAGTACTAGCTTACCATCACAAACCTTGCCCCTCAACCTCCTGTGCGCCAAGGAAGAAAGGTCCCAGCCTATCTAGCCACTTATTATAACTCTCACCCTACAGTTCCAGCAACATCCTGGTAAATCCTCTCTGAACCCTACCCAATTTAACAATGTCCTTCCTATTAGCAGGGTGACTAGAACTGTACACAGTTCTCCAGAAGGGGTCTCGCCAATATCCTGTACAACCTCAACAATTTGTTTTTGTTTTATAAGTCAGACATTCTGTTCTGATCTACACTTTACTTTGATTAAATCATGAAACATGCAGCAGTCCAGCAAAAAAGTTGTTTTGAACCAAAGATCTGTATGTGTAGGTTGAAGGGCTGCATAATGCAAAAATTTGAACTTTGCAACATCATTACTCACAGGAAGGACACTCTTTGTCACATTGATATAAATAGTAGACTTTTCACACTCAGGCACAGGAACTTAACAACCAGAGCATGGAAACATGAACGGGTTATGAACGATCTTGTACAGAATTGACATTCCAATCCATATTGATCCATCAGTAATGGTGTGATATTCAGTCAGCTTTAAAAAGAATTGTTTCTAAACAGTTATTGATTATAAACTCAGCAAATGGTCCTGCTTACATTTACTTGGTAGAGTGGTCTTTAGTTTGCTGCAGCAAGGAAAGGTCAAAATTTTATAATCGCTACACAAGAGAGGAGCAGTTCACCAACATTGTAACAATAACTTGCTGAACATGATTAGCCAGAAAGTGGTCAAGCAGTAAGGCCCTGAACAGGTTGATTTGTTGGCAACTATTGTCTCAACATCTCCGCTCACAACAAAAATAATAAAAGCCTTCTATTAAAATCACAAATCTGAAATAAACGGTGTTCAAATCTGTTAAAGTATTGGTTTCATTCAATCATTGGTATAGAACAAAGAAAATTACAGCTCAGGAACGGGCCCTCTGCCCTTCCAAGCCTGTGCCGATCCAGATCCTCTATCTAAACTTGTCACCTATTTTTCCAAGGATCTGTATCCCTCTGCTCCCTGCCCATTCATGTGTCTGCCTACATACTACTTAAATGATACCATCGTGCCTGCCTCTACCAACTCCACTGGCAATGCTTTCCAGGCACCCACCACCCTCTGCGTAAAGAACTTTACAAGCATATCTCTAAACTTTTCCTCACTCAACTTGAAATTGTGACCCCCCTAGTAATTCAGTCCCCCACTTGTGGAGGGGGTGGGGGGGGTGCTTCTTGCTATCCACCCTATCTATACCTCTCATGATTTTGTAGACCTCAATCAGGTCACCCCTCAACCTCTGTCTTTCCAATGTAAATAATCCCTATCTATTCCACCTCTGAGGAAATTTATATGACAACTTTTATTACACACAAATTTGCATTTATAAAAGGTCTTAGTCAAACACTCTTCTACCACCTCCCTATCCAAAAAAGAAAACATCAATGTGGTATTTTTCAAATTACTATTGATGCCCAGTTTGGGTTCTGTCAGGACCACTCCGCTTCTGACCTCATTGCAGTCTTGGTTCAAAAATGGACAAAAGAGCTGAATTCCAGAGGTGAGGTGAGAGTGTTTGCTATTGACGTCAAGGCTGCATTTGACACAGTGTGGCATCAAGGAACCATAGCAAAACTGGAATCGGTGGATATTGAGGGGCCGGGGGGTGGGGGTAAACTCTCTGGGGTTTGCAATCTTACCCGACTCGCAGGAAAATTGTTGTGGTTGTTGGAGGCCAATCATCTCTGCAGGAGTTCAAGGTCCTCTTCTCAGCCCAACCATCTTCAGCTGCTTTATCAATTACCTTCCCTCTATAAGGTCAGAAGTGGAAATGTGCAATCATTAGTGAATGAAGTTCAGCACAATTTTCTGTTCCTCAGATATTGAAGCAGTCCATGTTCAAATACAACAAGACCTGAACAGGCTTGCGATGACAAGTGGCAAGTGACATTTGTACCCCACAAATGCCAGGTTATGGCCATTACCAATGTAAGGTGTTACCATTACTGAACCCTGCACTGTCAATACCTTTTGGGGGTTATCATTGATCAGAAATTCAACTGGACTCCCCATGTAAACACAGGTGGCTACAAGAGCAGGTCAGAAGCTAAGAATGCTGTGGTAAGTGACTCACCACCTAGCTCCCCAAAGCCTGCTCATCACCTACAAGGCACAAGTCGCAAATACAATAGAATACTCCCCATTTACCTAGATGAGTGCAGTTCTAACAATACTCAAGAAGCTTGACACCATCCAGGACAAAGCAGCCTGCTTGATGGGCACCACAGCCACAAACATTCACTCCCATCACCATTTCATGCTCAGTAGCAGCAGTGTGTACCAGGTACAAGATGCACTGCAGAAATCCAAAGATCCTCAGACAGCACCTTCCAAACCCATGACCACTTCCATCTAGAAGGACAAAGGCAGCAGATACATGGGAACACCAACACCTGCCAGTTCCCCTTCAAGCCACTCACCATCCTGACTTGAAGATATAGCGCCATTCCTTTGTTGGGTCAAAATGCTGGAATTCCCTCCCTAATGGTAGTGGATCCACCCACAGCAGGTGGACTGTGGCAGTTCAAGACGGCAGTTCACTACCACCTTCTCAATGGCAGCAAGGGAGGGGCAAGAAATGCTTGCCCGCCAGCGACATCCACATCCCACAAATGAATTTTAAAAAAAAAAATGCTGGTGGAAATCTGACTTGGGACAGCATGTTGGATATATTGAGTTAAGTTTAAACTTTTCTTGTATGAAGTACTTTATTGTACCAGTCCTTTTTGGACTATTGGAATATTATCTGAAGAATGTGTGCCTGTTAAGCCCTATATGCCAGGTTGATATCTTTTTGAATTTGTTTAATTGGCATTTACTCTTGATTAAAACAACATTGCCTTTTGGTGATACCTGCAGTCATTTATTACCCTCAGACTTGCATAAGACTGAAACTATACTGTTTTGGGAAAGACTGGACTTGAAAAGTGTATTCATATTTCTCAGATTATTTTTCTTTTTAACAGTTGGACTTGGACTTGGTGTATGTCTGGGTAATTGTGGCTAAAGTCTTATTTTTGCTGGGCCTGTCATTATCTCTCAAAGGAGCACTTGCCTTAAAGAAGAACTTGTATTTATGTACAGCTGTTTATTGAATAAATGTTCCAGTGTTTCACAGAATTGAACAATGATGTGACAGTGATAGAAGAATTGAAAAGAGAATCATAATAGCAGTCTTGCATATTGAATTTTTAGAAAAAAGCACTGTAAAAGTGATTTGAGGGAAGAAGTTCCAGGATGTCAAACAAATACTTAAACATTTCGCATACTCTACTTGTGTAAGTGCAAGGAATGGCTTATTAAACAATAAAATGTTATTCGGCAATAGAACTTGACTGTTGCTATTTAATGCCCTGCCCTAATGTCTCTTGAGTGTGTAGTGGTCAGCTGCCCTATTGAATGCCACAGTCCATATGTCATAGTTTAACCCATAATGCCACTCGAAGGAATTCAGGGACTTGGACCCATTGACAGTGAAGGAATGACAATCGGTTTCCAAGTCAGGAAGATGAGTGGCTTGGAGATGTGATAGACTCGATGAGGCACTGAGATAGGGTGATGCTGAAGCCATAGTTTGAGTTGAAGCAGAATTCAAGATTTTTATTTGCACCATCTAATGAAATGTCTGAGTACCTAATACTAGTCGCGTAAAACAAAGTGTAACATCAAGCCAGCTCAACAGTAGTTAGGTCAGATGACCAAGGACTCTGTCAAAGAAGCTACTTTCAAGGAGCATTTGAAAGGAGGAAAATAAGGTCGAGGGGACTAGGTAGGAGATTGCAGAGCTCGTATTCAAGGCAGTTGAAGAGACAGTGGTGGGGCATTAAATTTTGGGATGTATACAAGGCCAGAATTATTAGGGTGCAGATATTGCTGGGCACTGTGATCTGGGAAAACTATCAAGATGGGATTGGTGAAGGCCATGAGGGTATTTACAAAACACAGCTATAAATTTTAGAATCAAGATGTCGGATAAAGAGTTGCTGGAAATCGGTGAACATGGTGGAGGGTAGTAGGGGAATGTGATGCACTGGAAGTTAAAATGCAGATAATTAAGTTTTGATGACTTAACTTTAACTTTACGGATGCTGAAATGTAGGAGATCAGCTAGGACTGCATTGGAATAGTTGAGAAAGGAAATCGGAGGAGTAAATGGAACAAATAAGTGTTTCAGCATATTGTACCTAAACAAAAATCTCTGCAAAAGGCAACCCTAATGGCAACCTTAATGCCATTGTTACAAAAATTTCATTGTTCTGAACTCCAGAGAATTATAATTTTAACTGATTCAACTTCTCTTTATCTGTCAGTCCTGCCATCCTAGGAATCAGTCTGATAAAAATCTTGGAATTCCCTCTTGAATGGCGTTGTGGTTCAACCCACAGCAGGTGGACTGCAGTGGTTTAGGAAGACAGTTCATTGCCACCTTCTCAAGGGCAATTTGGGATGGGCAATAAATACTGGCCAGTCAGAATGTCCATGTCCCATAAAATAATTTTTAAAAACTTTTGCATTTTTTTATTGCAAGAATATCCTTCTCTCATGAGACCAGAACTCTGTGCACTATTCCAGGTATGGTGTCATCAAGGCCCTGTATAATTGCAACATGACAACCCTGTTGCTGTGCTCAAATCCTATCAGCATGAAGGCTGACATCATCGTCGTCGTCGTCTTCAGCACCTGCCGCACCTGCATGTTTACCTTCATTGAATTGTGTTCAAGGACACTTGGGTCTCGTTCCCATCTCTCCATTCAGATAATCTTTCCTGTTTGTGCTGTGAAAGTAGCTAGCCTCATGCTTATCACACTCTACTGCATCTGTCATTTGTCATCTCAGCATGTCCAAATCTCACTGAAGAAGTTCTGCCTCATCCTGTCAGCTCACTCTCCCTCCCAGCGTTATCATCTGCAAATTTGGAAATATTATAAATCATCAATGTGTATTGTGAATTGCTGGGGTTTTATTCATGATCCGTGTAGTATTGAGTTGGTTACTGCCTTCCGTTTTTAAAATGACCTGTTTATTCCCACTCTCCCTCTTTTTCTTAACAGTTTTACTGTCCATCTCAATACATTACCCCAGTCCCATGCATTACAAGTTTACACACCTATGGGGCTTCATCAAAAGCCTTTTGAAAATTGAAATAAAACACATTTGTTCACTTCTATTTTGTGACAATACTGTAGTTTTAAGAGGTAGACTTTGTCTTTTTTTTGAAGAAAGGTCAAGAAAGAGGTGATGAGCAGTTTGCTCCGAGCCAATAAAGTAAACAGCTTGTGAAGCCTTGGTTTTTTTTAAATCTTGAAAAGTTGGAACAATAGAAACAGCCAGAATGAATGGGGCCAAGCTCCCACACAACCAGGACTTTTAGCTTATTTTTCACTAACGCCTGCTGGGTGCTTGAAGCTGGCTATGGAATCTAATTTTCCCCCCTCTTGTTACAGCCAAAAGTTATGATTTTGTTCCAGCTGCTAGAATTGTGTGTGAGGTAGCCTATTTCACTGACTTTGCGTTTCCTGAGGGTGTGGTTATGAAATTTTACTATATTGGAATTGTGTAGTTTATTATTTTAAGTATTTTGATAGTTACAGTTAAGTCAATTATTTTATTTTGTCTGTATTCTAACTGTAGTATATGGTTAAAGGGTGTTTTCCTTCAATTCTAATTGTTTAACCAATTGAAATGCATCCAGAACGCAATGCTTTTTAAAATAATAAAAATTTAGGGTCTAGGCTACATCCCTAACATGTTTTGAGGGTGTTTTGGTCTGGTCCATAACATTTTCTTCAACTTCCTCTGCTCACTATTCCAGTGTTAGAAATCACATGACACCAGGTTATAGTCCAACACACTTATTTGAAAACACAAGCTTTCAGAGTCTTACTCTTTCTTCAAGTGTCAGTAAGGGAGGTAATATCAGATGCAGAATTTATAAGTAAAAGATCCAAGGTTCACACCCATGGGGCTGGTGTGTGTGTGAGAGTGAGTGAGTGTGATGTAAGGAGAGTGTGGTACGGTCACCTGTAGTGCGACATGAACTCAAGATTTCAGTTGATGCTGTCGTCATGGGTAATGATCTTGACTATCAGCCTCTGCTCGGCAACTCTGCACTGTTGTGTATCCTGAAGTCTGCCTGGGAGAATGTTTACCCGAAGATCCAAGGCCACATACCCTTGGCCGCTGAAGTGTCCCCCACTGGGAGGGAGCATCCCCGTCTGTCAGTTGTTGCAGTGTCCATTTATCCATTGTCTTAGCATCATGCATGGTTTTGCCATGCCCCATCCTTGCATGCGTGTGCACGCTTGTATGCACACACACTTAAACAGGCGCTCTGTTTTGCTCATGCAGGCACTTGCGCACTCAATCTGTGGGGTGAATTTGTATTTGCAAATATGTTTTGTTCAAAAAACACAATTTATAGGCCATCTTATAAATACTTTAGAAATAAAACTAGTTGACTCCAAACTAATGTACCAACAGATTCCAAACAAAGCGACACACCCAAAATGCATTGTTTGACCCAAAATGCATTGTTTGACCCAAAATGCATTGTTTGACCCAAAATGCATTGTTTGACCCAAAATGCATTGTTTGACCCAAAATGCATTGTTTGACCCAAAATGCATTGTTTGACCCAAAATGCATTGTTTGACCCAAAATGCATTGTTTGACCCAAAATGCATTGTTTGACCCAAAATGCATTGTTTGACCCAAAATGCATTGTTTGACCCAAAATGCATTGTTTGACCCAAAATGCATTGTTTGACCCAAAATGCATTGTTTGACCCAAAATGCATTGTTTGACCCAAAATGCATTGTTTGACCCTGACAAAACCTTTTCGTTCTTTCAGGACTGTGATGTGAAAGGAATTCTGGGATTTACATATACTTATTAATCAATTAAAACCTTCAACTGACTAAAGATTTAACAGCATCTTGGGTTTATTTAGTACAACCTCATTAATGGTGTGAACCTTTTGATCTTTTACTTAAATTCTGTATCTGATACTACTTCTCTCTCTAACACTTGAAGGAAGAGTAAGACTCTGAAAGCTTGTGTTCTTGAATAGACCTCTTAGACTATAACCTGGTGTCATGTGCTGTATGGTCTTGTCCACCCCAGTGCAACACCATCTTCACATCTAAACCATCCCAGTCAAAGCTTACTTGCTGTCTTTCTTTCCCTTGCTATGAACCAGGGAGTTGGTTGAGGGCTGGCATCAAGTACATCAGGAGAGGGAAATGGGATGTAAAACTGTGTTTGTGTGTATATCTGGAGAAGGAAGTAGGAAGTGGGCATTAAGTTAAATGTTAAGTGAAAGGATTTCTGGGCTAATTCGGTTCAAAGCAGCCAATGGATTTTTAACATAAAAGGGGCAAGTCATGTATCCCATCCTTATTGAATGCTTCCTTGTTGGAAAACTATTTTCATTTCATGTGTTCTTTGTTTAGCATGCGATTTCTTTTAAGAAACAGTAACGAGTGATTAGAGTTGTAGCTGTACTGCAATTGAGAGCCACACCTTTGATTCTGCTGTGGAACATTGGCTTGCCCATTGTGTCACTAGATTTTCTTCGTAAAAGGAAATGAGTGTGCACTTAAACTCTAGATTAACTACTTTGCTGTTTAAAATCTATTGTGGAACATGTTAGACTTTAAGAAGGAAAGATTGCCATTTATGGCAGTTAGCATGCAGTCTATGCATTTGCTGTTATTCCTTCCACAGAATTTGAACTTTACAGGCTTTAAGCAGTGAACTTTATTTATTCTTCACATTTAACGTATTTGGGGTGAGAGGTTCAATGAATTAATGCTTTTTCAGAATTTACTATAAGGAGAATAGCCTCATCTGGTGGTGAAAATGCAGTGAAACAAGCTGAATATCTTAATGAAGTCAACAGTACGGTGGCATTGAACTCTAGGTATTGAAGGTGCATGTGCAATGTAGGTACCTCTCTTCAAAACAGCAATAAATAGCTTATAGTGACTAATGTGAAGGGTCAGTTACCTAGTGGTTGTATGTTTGTTTGTTAAAGTGTCAGTGTCAGGATGAGTATGGCTGAATAAGACAGTATTTATTGCCCATCTTTGAATATGATTGAGTTAGTGCTTATATTAGACAGCTCAGAGAAGAACTGATTTTTGTTTTTTCCTAAAGGATGTTCATTTCTAGTTGCGCTTTTATGGCCATCTGGCCATTTGATATGGGAGTTCACATGTTCTCCCCATGTCTACGTGGGTTTCCTCTCGGTGCTCTGGTTTGCTCCCACAGTCCAAAAATGTGCAGGTTAGGTGGATTGGCCATGTTAAGTTGCCCATAGTGTCCAGCCATGTGCAGGCAAGGTGTCTTAGCCATGGGAAATGCAGGGTTACAGGGATAAGTAGGCCTGGGTGGGATGCTCTTCTGAGGGTTGATGTGGCCTCTTTCCCCACTGTAGGGATTCTATGATTATAAGACTCATGAGCTGAAGTTGGCTATTAAAGTCTGTTGTACCATTCAATCAGATCATAGCCGATCTGATAATCTGAAACTCTACTTTCCTGCCTTATCACCAGATTGCTCAATTCCTATACTCCATTAAAATTCATCTGTCTGAACTCTGAATAAATTTCCTGACCCAGCGTCAGCAGCTCCATGTGGTAAAGAATTCCACAGATTCACCCCCTTCTGAGGGGGGGGGGGAATTCCTCCATTGCTCAGTCACAGATGTACAGAACGGAAACAGACCCTTTCATTCGAACTCCTCCATGCCAACTGGATATCTTAGATAAATGTGGTCCCACTTGCCAGCTTTTGGCCTATGTATCCCTGTAAACCCTTAATCATTTTTCCATCCAGATGCCTTTTAGATGATATAATTGTGCTAACCTCCCACCACTTCCTCTGGCATTCTGTACATGCACCACCCTCTGTGTGAAGAAGCTGCCCCTTGGGTCAGTTTTAAATCTTTCACCTTTTAAACCTATGTTGACTAGTTTTGGAGTGTTTCTCCCCCACCCCCCAAACTGTGGGGAAAAGACCTTGTTTCTTTACCCTATCCATGCCCCTCATGATTTTATAAACATCCACAAGGTCACCCCTCAGCCTCTGACGCTCCAGGAGAATAGCCCCAGCCTATTCAGCCTCTCCCTGCAGCTCAAACCCTCCAATCCTGACAACATGGTTGTAAATCTTTTCTGAACCCTCTCAAGTTTCACAACATCCTCCCTATGATGGAGTGACCAGAATTGCACACACCATTTCAAAAGTAGCCAAATCAATGTCCTGTACAGCTGCAACATGATCTTAGAACTCGTATACTCTGCACTGACCAGTAAAGGCAAGTATACCAAATGCTGCCTTGACTGTCGTATCTACCCTTGACTCTGCTTTCAAGAAATTATGAACCTGCACCCCAAGATCTTTGTTCAGCAACACTCCCCAGCACCTTACCATGAAGTATATAAGTCTTGCCCTGATTTGCCTTTCCAAAATACAGCACTTCAGCAGTTCTAAATTAAACTGCATCTGCCACTCTTTGGTCCAGTAGCTCAACTGATCAAGATCCTGTTGTACTGTGAGGTAACCTTCTTTGCTGTCCACTACACCACCAATCCTGATGTCATCTGCAAAATTAGTAACCATATGTCCTATGTTCACATCCAAATCATGGATCCAGCACTGATCCTTGTGGCACACCACTGGCCACCGGCCTCAGGCCTCTGGCCTCCATTCTGAAAAGCAACCCTCCACTATCACTCTGTCTTCTACCTTCTAGCCAGTTCTGTATCCAAATGGCTGGTTCTCCCTGTATTCCATATGATCTAACCTTGCTGACCAGTCTATGAAGAACTTTGCCAAACGCCTTACTGAAGTCCATATAGATCACGCCCACGCTCTAACCTCATCAATCCTTTTCATAACTTCTTCAAAAAACTTAGGAAATTGTGTCTCACTGATTTGATTGTCATATTGACTATCCCTAATCAGTCCTTTACAACTACGTGTAATTCCTGCCCCTCAGGATTCCCTCCAACAATGTGCTCACCCTCCTTGTGATTCAGAGCTATAGTACATTGGGCAGTTATGTATTCCCTTCAAGACTTAGTTTCTGATGGTTACGCTTTCACAGTAGCTTGATGTAGTTTTGATATTTCTTTGGCATTACTGCAAGTGTGTAAGTGGGAAGAATGCAGAAAGGCTTGGACATGCTACAAGAGTTGGCAAAGAAGTGGCAGATGAAATGCAATGTTGGAAAGTGTGAGGCTATGCACTTGGGTAAGAGGAGGAAGTGTGGACTGTTTTCTAAATAGGGAAAAGCTCAAGCACAAAGGGACTTGGTATTCTCATTCAGAATTCTTTAAAGGCTAACATATAGCTTTAAGTTGGCAGTTAAGAAGGCAAATGCATTTTCGCATTCATTTCAAGAGGGCTAGAACACAAAAGCAGAATGTACTGCTGAGGCTGCATAAGGCTGTGGTCAAACCTCACTTGGAATGTTGAGTAGTTTTGGGTCCTGTATGTAAGGAAGGATGTGCTGGCATTGGTGGGAGTCCAGAGAAGATTTACAAGAATGATCCCAAAAATGAAGGACTTGTCCTAAGTGGTTGAGAACTGTGGGTTTCCACTCACTTTAGGAGATTGGAAGATCTCATTGAAACCTAAAGGCCACTGAGGGGCCTAGATAGGGTGGGCATATAAGAGATGTTTCCAGTAGTAAGTGGGATGAGAACCCATGGGCACAACCTCCATGAAGAGGTGATCCTTTTTGAACAGAGATGAGGAAACTTTTCTGCAGCCAGAGAGTGGTGAACCAGTGGAATTCATTGCCACAGAGAATTATCGAATCCCTACAGTGTGGAAAGAGGCCATCCAGCCAATTAGGTCTGCACTGACCCTCTAAAGGCCATCCTATTCCAACTCAAACCACCACCTATCCCCATAACCCCGCATTGGCTAAACCACTTAGCTGCACATCCCAGGACACTATGGGGCAATTCAGCATGGCTAGTCCACTTAAATTACAGATCTTTGGACTGTGGGACGAAACTGGTGGAAACCCACTTAAACATGGGGCAATGTGCAATTTCCACACAGTCACCCGAGGCTGAAATGATACCCAGGTCCCTGGCACTGAGGGAGTATGCTAGCCGTTTGAGCTGCTGTGGAGACCAAGTCATTGAGTATATTTCAGAGGGAGTCTTGATTGGCAAAGGGGTCAAGGGTTACAGGGAGAAACACACCACCCAAGATCAAATGACAGAGCAGACTCTGTACCAAGTGACCCAAAGCTGCTTCCATGTCTTATGATCTTCTTGAACTCCTCGCTGCACTGCAAAATTTGTTTTTTGTTTGTAGCTAAGACATCGATCTGAATTCCTTTGCAAATATGTTTGACTTTTCAGTGAGATTTTCAAATTAGTTTTCAATCTTGCATTATTTGCAATGAGTGCAAATGGAAAGAATATCTTAAAATGGTAATGTTCAAAAACATGAAATGGAGTTCAGTTAGAATGGAATTTTACTGTGTTTTTATGACTACAGTCTGGAATCAAACACAGATTCACTTGTTTAGGAAGCTTAACTTTGTTGACTTGCTCTCCTGAGTGATGTCTTGAAAGTAGTAGTAATTATTTTAAAATCCTGTTTATGCAGCATGCACTATAATTGGCCTCTAAATGCCCCAGGATGCTGAGTGCTAGTGTATATCAGTGATGTTTACAATTTTAAATCTCCATGCATTAATCTGTCTGACTCCACTGATCCGTTACATTGATTTTGGAGAGTCACATGAGCCGTTCACAAACAAAACAAAAGGAGTCTGTCAGCAACATTTGGTGCTGCCTGAATGGGTGTGTCAAGATTGTCAAATCCTGGGGCTTCTAAATACCAAATCAAAAACTTAAATTGGAGTAGAAGTATGCTGTGTTGACCTTTGACATGTATCACACAGTCATCACATTACTTAAGAACAAAAGCAGTAAATCCTTCATAAATACTTTACAAAATATCTTGTATAGCATGGTCTACTATGTTTTCCTACCTTTTAGTTAAGTGAAGATGTGACAATGATTTTTCTCATCTGTTGGGCTTATTGATGAAGTAATTCTAAATTAGGCCCTCCCTAGAAAATAATATTGAAGAGCTAGTCACCTGAAGCATCTTTGCTAATGGGTTTGTGGAGTGGTGAGCTGTTCTGCAGCTGTCTCAGACAAGGTAGAAATCAAGAGATAGAAGTTTGAAAAGCTGTCTAAAGTGGATTTTTATTTCTGTGAGATAATAAATCTTGAGACACTCCTTCACCCAGGGTGTGGAATTCTTGGCCAGAGAAAGGGGTTGAGGCCAAACTTGAATGTTTTCAAGGAATTGAGTAAGTTCTTAGGGTTAAAGGGTGTGGACTGAAAGTGGGAACAGAGTGCTGAGTTGGATGATCAATCATGATTGTGTTGAATGGTAGAGCAGACTTGAAAGGCCACTTGGCCATCTCCTATTTTCTACTTTTACTGTTTTGAAACTGTTACTTGGGCAGTGTTCATCTAGCATTTATCAACTGGATCCAAGCTTGTGGGTAAATTAGGAATCTTTGACAGTTTATTGACGACTTGTTCAAAGTTTCACATTTACCCTGCTCTCTGTCTGTCTCTCTTGCTCTCCCTCCCTCTCCTCTCCTCTCCTCCCCTCCTCTCCTTTTTTAATGGCTCACTTGTATAGATACACACAATACTTTATAGATATAAAATAAATATATTTGTGTATATGTTGACAGTTGTTCAAGGAACACCATCCATTTTCCTTTTGACCTTTTTAATTATTGATATTAACACTTGTCAACTGTGTACCACATTCATTTGACATTAGCAGCCTTTACAGTTCTGTACCAAAAGGTTTTAGTAAAGTGCATTAAGTATATGGAATACGCTTGCTCATCAGCCAAGACCTATTGCAGCTTTGGTAAAGAGCAGTGCAAAAAATAACTCTCTTCAATTCAGTACAGATGAATGGGTGTCATGCTAGCGGAATGTAACAAAAATACTGATGAAATATTCTCTTGCAAAGAATGTAAAATGATGCAGAGTTAATCTTGAAATAATAATTTAAAATCCAACGTTAAGACCTCCGAGCATTCTAGATAGTGGCGTTGAAACCTCTTGGTACTGTAGAGTTGCTTCTTCCTGTGGCAGGCTTTGGTGACAATTTACAATAGTAGAATCTTTTAAGCAGTTGACTTGTTTAAAATGGGAAAATGATTGCTAGAATAGGTGATATTTTATTATTTTTGCCATTTTTATGTTGGGCATATTTGCAATGGTAGACACTTAATTAAATAGTTCATGACTCTTCAAAGATATATCTCAGTGAAGAAGGAGATTCTCAGAAGTGGATACACTGACAGTGGTTAACTGGGGAAGTTAAGGATAGTATCACATTGAAAAAAGGGGAGGCAGTGGATGTAATATATTTGGATTTTCAGAAGATCTTTGATAAGATACCACACAAGGTTATATCATGTATCACCCCCACAGTGTTGAAGGTAGTATGTAAGCATAGGTAGATAACCAACAGAGGACAGAATTGGGATAGGCGGGGCATTTTCAAGATGGCAACTTCCAAGTAATAGTGAATGCATACACACTTTCCTTAACTGATTCAATTACCAAGTTTGCAGCTGACAGAAAAGTAGGTGAGAGGACAGTTGGTGAGGATGATCCAGGGTGTTTGCTGTGAGATATGGACAAGTTAAGTGAATATGATCTTAGCAAATGGAATGTAATGTAGAGAAATGAGAGGTTATGCACTTTGTCAGGAAGAACAGAGGAGCTGAATCTTAAGTGGAGAAAGACTGTAGAAAACTACAGCGCAGAGGGATTGGAAGATTTCGTGTATGAATGTCACATAGCTAGCAGCCAAGTTCATCCGGTAATAGAGAAGGCAAATAGAACGTTTGGCGTTTTTTGTCAAAGGGAATTGTGTAGAATAGTCCAGAGGCTTTGCCCAAACGATATGAGGCAGACCACAGCAAGAATACTATGAATTGTTTTGAGACATTCATTTAAGGACAGATATATACTGGCTGTAGCAGAGGTTCCAAGGTTTCACCTGGCTGATGTAGGGTGTGAAGGGACTATCTTATATAGCGAGGTTGAATAGGGTCTGCGCTCATTGGAATTTAGAAGAATGAGAGATGACCTTACTGAAGCAAGATTCTTACCGTGTTTGACAGGGTAGATGTGGAGAGCTTGTCTCTTTTGGGAGAGTTTAGGACCAGAGGACGACGACATCTCAAAATAAAGGATTGCCAGTTAAGACAAAAACGAGGAGGACTTTGTTCTGAGTAGTGAATCTGTGGAATTCTTTATCACACAAGACTGTTGAGGCTAGGCCGTTAAGTGCACTCAAGGCTGAGGTAGACCTTTTTTTCCAATCGGTAATGGAATTGAGGGTCATGACAAAGCAGGAAAGTGGAGTTGAGGGTCATCAAATAACTAGATCTCATTGAATGATAGAGCACACGCTGGGCTGAATGACCTTATACTGCTCCCATTTCTTATTTTTAAGTGAATATTCTATCACCAGGTTTGCAGATGACGTGTCTATGGAGAGATATAGGTTAGTTAGGTCAGTGGGCAAAATCTTAGATGAAGTACAATGTCAGAAAACATGAAGTTGTGCACTTCGGCAGGAGTTATAAAGGAGTTGAATTTTTTTTGAATGGAGGAAAGATGAAAGAAAACTGGCAGAGAGGGATGGACATCCTGGATCATGAAATGGGAACAGGAGTAGACCATTCGACGACTCCAGCTGGCTCTGCATTCAGTCAGACTGTGGCTGATCTGACGTTGCTGACATCCAATTTTTTTGCGCTTTCCCTGTAACCCTTGATTTCCCCAGCTGATCAATAGCCTAGCTCTCTCGGCCTTAAATACATGCAAGGATTCTGGCCCCACAGACTCATGCAGAAAGGAGTCCCAAAGGTTCCCGACCCTCTGAGACGAAATTCCTCCTCCTTTATTCTGAGGAAGTAGAGCTGAAGATTATCGGATTAGTCAAGATCTCATTGAATGGCGAAGAGCACTTGATATAGCGAAGAGCCAAATTCTATGCCTTTATAGTAAAAAGATATTTGGAAAATTTGTGTAGGTGTGACCCCAGAAAAATCTTATCCAAAAAATCAAATGTGTGGTTAAAGGTCACAAGTGTGGGGTATAGTAACACAGTAATGAATTACTGTAAAGTTTGTAAATTCTGACTTGACGATGGATAGAGCTACATTGATCGGTGAATGCTGCGCTGTGGTGGCTTGCTGCTGCAAGCCAATTAGCCATTTAGCTTCTCTGCTCTGATTAGAACCTAAAAAGTAAATAGGACCATATATTGGAAATAATAATACAAAACTTGAATTTTTAAATTCTGTAACAGGCCTAGATTTGGTAAGGGTTTACCCCCTTTCTCTTCCCATGGGAAAAGATGGTATTTGTGATATTTTTAGCCAAATATAATTGTAGCTTGCAGGAATGTAGCTGCACTGTCTCCCTCAGCAGTGGAACAAAGACACCAAGCGATTAATCCTAGATCCTTCTCTTGATAAATGTAGCGAGTATTTTGTCAAGACCTTCTGGGCTGTGTAACACACTTGATTGAAATGCAAATGATGGGGACAATTTGAGGTGATTACGAGCCATTGATTTTAAGTAAATATTGGAACAAGTAAATGTAGCACTTATAAGTTCACTGAAGACACAAGTGTCTAATTTTGGCTTGGTGTCTGCTATAGAAGATTTATGCATTAACATTGTTACAGCATGTAGATTTAATTGTATTAATTTTGAACCCTGAATACAAAGGGCTTCCTGCTTTTAAAAATTGCTTTAGTTATGTTTCACATTCACGGCACTGGATAAATGCAAGTTACTGTTTGCTGTGTGAATAAATATAGACTGACAGACTGCAGTGCTAAGCCATACAGACCAGGAATGTCTGAATTTAGTTGTGTGGTCTATGCTGAGCTGGCTGATGTTGACTACAGCAGCAAGGAGTTGTAATTTGCTTCTTCACCTCAGGGAGAGAAATCAGCAACTTTTCCATCATTGCTGTGCAGCAATCGCTCCTAGAAGGACTTAAGTGCATTTATATGATATGATATGATATGATTTTTTTTTAATACCCAAGAAATTTAAAGATTGGTTGGAGTAATAGAATTACAGATGTGAATGCCTGCAGTCTTTAATTAGAAGACAATTAAGGCTGATATAAGACCTAATGTTGGTCAAACACAATCACGTCTGTGCTATGAGATTGAGAGGAATGATTGCAAGGTAAATTTGGGTGTCACCAGTCTTCATACAGATACTGACTGCATGTGTGCCTGTGAATAGCTAGAAGCAACCTGGTAAATTAGTGACCAAAGAGTAGGTGGGAGAAGGGAATGGACTCCACTCATTGGGAAGCAGCGAAGGGAACTCTGGGGAGGCAGGGGTAATAATACTGAGTGTTGGGGAAGAAAATGGACTCTGGGTGTTGAGGTGGTGGAATAGACTCTGGCTGTCAGGGAGGTTGAGGGAAGGAATGGACTTGGTTGTTCTGTGATGTTAGGGAATGGAGGACAGTGGCGTGCTGGTGGAATGGAGTACAACCTCTGCATTTCCAATGGAAAATTGCTTTGGTATTGGGAGGAGTGTACACACGGCAGAAGGCAAACAGTCTCTGTTGAAAGAGTGATATGAGGTGTGGAGGAGCAGAATGGTCACAGGTGTTTGGTTGTCCGAGACCAGACACTTTTCGGATATTGGACTGGGATTTAGAGACTCTGGATGTTGGATTAGCCGATGGACAGACTGCAGCTGCTGGGAACGAAGTGACAGTTTAGGGTGCGGGGAGGAGGTGAGAGTTGTGTGTAGGTGGACCCCAGGGCATTGGGATGGGGCTAATAAACACAGTATTGTGAGAGAACGATGGTAGCTTTTTGGGCTAGATATACTCTGGCTTTTATCTGCCAACTGTTTGGAGATGTTATTGCAACGTCTGGAGCAGATGGGGCCTAAACCCAGAGGTAGGTACCCAACCACTGCATTGCAAGAATCCTCCGACTTTGCCTTTTATTTTTAGGGACAGGCAGTTGCCAGGTTTTAGCTTTGTGGGGTGTGTGTAGGCTCCATATGTTGTGTTCGGAGGAAAATAAAATCTGATTATTTTCACTAGAAAGATGGAGATTGAGGGGGGATCTGATTGAAGTCTACAAAATCATGAGGGGTATAGACCAGGTGGATAGCAGAAAGTTACAACCATCCTTCTAAGCACTAGTCTCTAAACAAAGGTTCTTGTGACCCTACCTCTGAGCTAGGAGATTTGGGTTTAAGTTCTACCAGTTCCTGACTTGGGCCCTAACTTCTCTCAACAGGTTGATTCTAAATTATCACAAGAAGCACAAAATAAAATGACACAGTCCTTACATGGGATTACAGCATTACTTTTCTCTTCTTTTACACTCCATCTTCTAAAATCCTGGTTAGATTTTAAATGAATTAAGATTTCTCCTGACTGATTGATTTATTTTATTACTGTTGATCTTAGGCTGTTCACTTCCATTTGGGGCAGTCTTTCATATTTGAATGCTGTGTTTGATGTGTGAGATCCACGGGAGATTCTGCTCGGCATACACTTGTTCTTGTTTTCCCTTTGCCAATCACGGGACCAATCACAAATTTATAACATGCATGAGAACATCATCTTTATTGCTTTCCTGCCTATTCTATCAAGGGTGAACCTGGGTTGAGGTTTTATACAGAACTTTGTGATATCACAAAATGAACTTCAATCAAATGTTGCTTTTATAATTCAGGGCATGATTTGTAAGACATGACCCAGCTACATTTGGAGATGAAAGGTTAATCAGTTGTGAATCATTTGTGTTTACATCTGGGCTTCCTTGAACTTCAGGGACTGATTAGTTCAATCCTGCCAACGAATGATCAATGTGGATCAGGGTTTTACTGGAACCATGGGCATTCAAGATAGAGATGATGGAATTGAGTGAGCAGTGTAACTAATGCAGAAGTATTGTTTTGAGTAGAAAGTTGGAGATTGAGAATGTGCAGTTTAAAATGTTTTGGTGACTTGGGTAAGGTTTTTATCTGGATGCAAAAACTCGAAGGTATTTGAGTTTGAGGCACTTATCAAATTATTGAACACTGCAAGTTTGTGTTATCTTGTGGTTTTGGCATTTTATAATGACTTGGTCACTGGAAGCAAAAAATCTGACTCGTGCAATTTGTTCAAAAATTGCAAAGTTGTAAGTACTGAGATTTAAATGCTTTGCTTCTGTTAATATGAAATAGTGTTATGGATCTGGACTGATATCCATTTCCAGTTGTGTGGTGTTTTGTTCTCAAAATTCATTATCATGTTGAAGCATTTTTTGGAAACCCTATTCAGCATGATTTTTTTGGATTTTTGTAATTGCTTGAATTCTGTAATTAATGTAAATTTTGTCCCGTGAGTTCTAAGTTGTCATTTCATTACAGAAAACAGTCTCTGCTTTCTAAATTTATTTGTACTACTTTTTCTTGCAGAATACAGTTATGGAGGAAACGGTGATCTGGGAACAGCAGACGGTTACACTTCACAGGGTGAGTCATCAGCTACATTTAACTATGCTGTGAACTTCTGGCTATTAACTGCTCAATATATAATTCTGGGCCTGATGGCAGGAAATGTCAGAAGGAAACTTTTTTCCATAATTTCTTGAACCTGATAGATGTGATTCCAACTGAGAGATTTCTGTCGGAAGTCTGTATGCATCAAGTAAAGCATGCTACCACATTAACTCAGTTGGCCAACAAAATCTGTAACTGAACTTTTGGCAAAAAAGGTCAGTACACTAGATGGGCTAAAGGGTGATTTTAAAAAAAATCTTAGGACATGACTAACAGTCAAAGTATGCTTTTTGTTTTGAATAATTTATTCAGAATCTGTGATTTGTCTTGTATGTCATTTTTTCCTTTATTAACTGCAATATTATAGAGCCATCATGCATGGAAACAAACCCCTTGGTCCAACCAGACCATGCTGAACAGAATTCCAAAATAAACTTGGCCCATATCCCTCCAAGCATTTTTTATTCATGTACTTCAGATGTCTTTTAAACATCGTAACTGTACCTGCATCCACAACTTCCTCTAGAAGCTCTGTGTGTGCACCCTTCAAGTCTTTTATTTTAAATCTTTTTCCTCTCACCTTAAAAATGTACCCCCTAGCCTTAATCCTCAACCCCAGGAAAAAGTCGTTACCATCTCTGCCTGTCATTATTTGATAAAACCTCTATAAGATCAGTCTTGACCTGTTATGGTCCAGTGGAAAATAGTCCCAGCTTATTAGTGCCCCCTATAACGCAAACCCTCCATTTCTGGCACCATCCTGATAAATCTCTCTGAACCCTCTCCACCACCTCAATTTCCTTCCAATAATGAGTCCAGAAGAGGCCCCGCCAATGCCCTGTACACCCTTAACATGAATGTCCCAACTCCTCTACTCAAAGGTCTAAACGATAAAGGCAAGCAAGCCATCTTAACCAGCCTATCTATATATGATGCAAATGTCAAAGAAATATGTACCTGAACCCTAAATCCCTCTATTTTGCAATATTGCCCAGGGCCCTACTTTTAGTTTTATACGTCTTGCCTTTGTTTGTATTCACAAGATGCCATAACTCCCATTTATCCAAATCGAACTCCATCTGCCACTCTTCAGCCCATTGACTCAATTGATCAAGATCTTTGTCTTAGACAACAATCTTCACTGTTCACTAGACCACCAATCTTGGTGTCATCCACCAACTTAGTGACTTCTGGCACAGAGTCTGTCCCTGCTGCTCAGAAGGGAAGGGGGAAGAGGAGCAGAGCAGTAGTCATTGGGGACCCCATCGTTAGGGGGACAGACAGGTTCTGTGGGGACGAGAGAGACTCATGGTTGGTGTGTTGCCTCTGAGGTGCCAGGGTGTGTGATGTCTCTGATCATGTTTTTGGGATCCTTAAGGGGGTGGGGGAGCAGCCCCAAGTCGTGGTCCACATAGGCACCAACGACATAGGTAGGAAGAGAGATGGGGATTTAAGACAGAAATTCAGGGAGCTAGGATGGAAGCTTAGAGCTAGGACGAACAGAGTTGTTGTCTCTGGTTTGTTGCCCATGCCACATGCTAGTGAGGCAAGGAATAGGGAGAGAGAGGAGTTGAAGACGTGGCTACAGGGATGGTGCAGGAGGGAGGGTTTTGGATTCTTGGATAATTGGGGCTCTTCCTAGGGTAGGTGGGACCTCTGCAAGCCGGATGGTCTTCACCTGAACCAGAGGGGTACCGATATCCTGGGGTTGGGGGAGGGGGGAGAAT